>NC_053451.1:117861551-118028340 GCF_015227805.2 Hirundo rustica
GCAGGTAGTTGTAGATTTGGGATGGACACTCGATCCATTATTCCCTTGGACTTCCTGGCTGGTGTATTATATGATAATTAATCTAATTATATAAGAATTAATGGACTGGGGCTTGGACTAAGCTGGGCTGGTGGAAGGATCCCTGCCCATGGAATGATCTTGAACTTCCCTCCCAGCCCAAACCATTCCGTGATTTTCAGGGCAAAGCTTGTGCAGGTTTTGGTGGTGATTTTAGAGATAGGGAAAGAGTTCAAGCAGAAAATACAAATCCATAAATCAGCAGGAGGGATGGTTTGTCCTTCAAAAAGGGCTTTTTTTCCCTGAGTTCTGGAGTGCTCCAGCATCATCTGGGATATTGTGGATATAAAGTGCATTACAGGCATGTTACAAACTCAACAGCATCCAAGAGACTTGACAGAGAAAAGGAATTTTCTGGCAATTGCTGTGTAAAACGGATTTCCCCAAGCCTGCCATGGGGGTTTGTGGCTCTCAGCTGTCGCTGGCAGGAGCAGTTTTACTCTCCTGAAGGCCTCAGATCCTACAAACAATGCAATTATTCCCTCTCAGGAGATTCTGCTCCTTGAGGAGGTGTTAAAATTCAAGTTTTTTCTCTTAAATGCATCTCTTTGGGCATCCTCCTCCTTTTGTTTTATTTTTTTCCTTTTTGATATTGATAGGCTTTGCCTGTAGGTCATTAGGAAAATTGAGTTTTGGGAATTGCGTGGATTCACCTAAAGAATCAAAACTTTTCAGTCCCTGATTTACTGAAAAAAATTAAACCGAATTAGCCACTCATTCGCATTTATTTTACCCACAGTGGAACACAAATATTTTGGTTTTTAAGCATTCCAGGGGATGATTTGAAAATCGTTAACAATTCATCCCGTGGGTGAATAAAATGTGACTGAGGACCAGGTTCCAGGGATGGAAATTTAGGTGAGACTTCGAGCCTGCCTCGCCCCGGCTGTGAAAAACCAGGGGAAGAATGCATTTAAATAAAGATTCCCAACCTTCCCCTCCTGCTGGGCAACAGATTCGTGCCAAGCATTTCTTTTACTCGCCGCTACTTGTTATTAACGAGCTGCGTTTAAATCGCTTTTAAGGTGCTCGGTGATTATTTTTTTATTTTTTTGGCCCCAGAGGTGTTTCTGCCTGGCACAAACGAAACCAAACCGATTTTAATGAGGCGTGTGCCAGCCTTTGGATTGCAGGAATGTTCAGCTCTGGCTCTGTTTGCTCCTCGAGGTGCCCCAGAATTGCTGAACCCATCTCCAGGCTGGGGCTGGCTGAGGACAGCGGAGCAGATTCCAACTGGTTGTAAAGCGATAGCAGCACGCCGGGGGTGGCACTTTGCGGTTCCCTGTTTGCTCTGGCCCTGCCTCAATCCCACCCTGGGGCCTCTCCCTGGCTCTGGGAAGCGCTGAGGGGCCACCCTTGGGCTTGGGGAGGGGATTTGAGCTGCAGGGGCAGATGATCCAAAGGCAGCTCCCAAACAACCGGGAAAAAAAAAAATATAAAATATAGGAGTCGCACGTTCCTTTGGAGAGGTGATGGCTCCAAGGATTTGCAGATCGGGAATTGAGGGGTTGGAATTCTGGGGGTTGGAATTGGAGAGTTTTTCGTGGTTTTTAGCCCCACCCCCCCTCATCTCCAGTGTTGTTTCCATTCTTATTTTTGGTCTCTGGAGCAGAGGTGATGGAGCTGAGCCTGCTCAGGGTTTGGGGGCTTTTCCTTCTCCGTGGTTTTGGGATCTGTGGGGTTCCCTCTGTTAAATCTGCCTGTGACACGGGAATGTTTTACACCTTTCTCCCCACATTTTTATCATCTCGTTCACTTTCTTTTATCGAGCTGCACAGTTGGTTTTTTTTCTATGGCAGTGCCCAAGGCCAGGTTGGACACAGGAGCTTGGAGCAGCCTGGGACAGTGGAAGGTGTCCCTGGATGAGTTTAAGTTCCCTTCCAACCCAAACCATTCCATGATTTACGAGTTCTCCATCAAAACTCTTGATTATTCATAACAATTTCCACGTTCTATTTGCCAGTTTTTCATCGCCTTGTTTTTCTGGTTTTTTTTTTCCTTGCCTTCAAATTTGATTTTGAAAAGATGGCAATTTTCTTTTGTTATTTGCTTGCTTTGCCTCTTCATCTTTTTGTTTTGCTCTTCACTCCCAGTTGTCTCCTCAGCCCCCGTGCTCTCCAAAATAGCAAACCCAGGGCTTGCTTTTGTTCTCGCTGAGCTGCATTTTGGGAATTTATCAGGAATTCTCATCCAGGAATTGCATTTTGGGGAGTTGATCAGGAATTCTCATCCAGGAATTGCATTTTGGGGAGTTCATCAGAAATTATCATCCAAAAATTACATTTTGGGGAGTTTCATCAGAAATTATCATCCAAAAAATGCATTTTGGGGAATTTATCAGGGATTATCATCCAGTTTGGGGAGCTGATCAGGAATTCTCACCCAGGAATTGCATTTGGGGAGTTCATCAGAAATTATCATTCAGGAATTGCATTTTGGGAGTTCATCAGAAATTCTCATCCAGGAATTGCATTTTGGCGAGTTTATCAGGAATTATCATCCAGTTTGGGGACTTGATCAGGAATTCTCCTCCATGAATTGCATTTGGGGACTTGATCAGGAATTATCACCCAGGAACTGCATTTTGGGGAGTTCATCAGGAATTGCATTTTGGGAATTTATCAGGAATTCTTATCCAGGAATTGCATTTTGGGGAGTTCAACAGAAATTCTCATCCAGGAATTGCATTTTGGGGAGTTTCATCAGAAATTATCATCCAAAAAAATGCATTTTGGGGAATTTATCAGGAATTATCATCCAGTTTGGGGAGCTGATCAGGAATTCTCATCCAGGAATTGCATTTGGGGAGTTCATCAGAAATTATCATTCAGGAATTGCATTTTGGGGAGTTGATCAGGAATTATCATCCAGTTTGGGGAGTTTATCAGGAATTATCATCCATAAATTGCATTTTGGAACTTGATCAGGAATTCTCATCCAGGAATTGCATTTTGGGGAGTTTATCAGGAATTATCATCCAAAAAATGCATTTTGGGGAGTTCATCAGAAATTATCATCCAAAAAATGCATTTTGGGGAGTTTATCAGGAATTATCATCCAGTTTGGGGAGTTGATCAGGAATTCTCATCCATGAATTGCATTTGGGAACTTGATTAGGAATTCTCACCCAGGAACTGCATTTTGGGGAGTTCATCAGGAATTCTCACCCACGAACTGCATTTTGGGGAGTTCATCAGGAATTCTCATCCAGGAATTGCATTTTGGGGAGTTGATCAGGAATTCTCATCCAGGAATTGCATTTTGGGGAGTTGATCAGGAATTCTCATCCAGGAATTGCATTTTGGGGAGTTGATCAGGAATTCTCACCCAGGATTTTGGGGAGTTTGTCTTCACACGTGCCTGGGGGATTTTCTGTCGGAGGTGAATTCCTGGGTCCCTGAGGATCAAGGGATGCACAACAGCAGGCAGGAGGCAGAAATTCCAGGTGGCTTTGCCAAAGCACCTGCCCAGGAAAGGCTCTTATTCCCAGAACCTAAAACAGCAGGAATGGATGGTTTAGTGAGAGGAATAATTCAACAACTGACCACGGATTCATGGAATGGATTGGGTTGGAAGGGATCCTGAAGATCATTCAGTTCCAGCCCTTCACCTTCCTCCCTCCCAGGCTGCTCCAAGCCCCATCCAACCTGGACTTTTCCAGGGACGAGGAATCCACGGCCTCTCTGCACACCCCCTTTTTTTTTGACTCTTGTGGAAACACTTCCACGTAAACTTTTTGCTACACGTCCGGGCTTTGC
The DNA here is from genome assembly GCF_015227805.2 of Hirundo rustica. Classification (NCBI taxonomy): domain Eukaryota; kingdom Metazoa; phylum Chordata; class Aves; order Passeriformes; family Hirundinidae; genus Hirundo; species Hirundo rustica. The sequence goes on from NC_053451.1 coordinate 117,865,388, forward strand.
CTCTTCCCACCAAGCAGCTGAGCTTAGGAAGGCGCACAACTCGCTTTTAAACCTCCTGCTCGCGGCAGGATGAAATTTTCCGCCTGGATGGGAGAGGTCGAAGTGCCCTCTGATCACCCCCAACCGCCTGGATGCAGGCGGATTGCCTCGATTCGTGAGGCTGAAATAATGGTTACCTGTCGGAATTGTTCTCCGGAGCGTTCCCGGGGTTTGGAACAACCCTCTCCCCACCCTTTTACCGAACACGAATTACGCCGAGTTAAAGGATTTCATTCTCCGAACGCGTTTGGCCTCGCCGGAGCCGAGCCTCTTGAAGCTTTCCACGGCTCCTGAAGACCAAACAGGGCAAAACAAAAACAGATGAAAGGAGCCGCAATTTTTCCTTATTTCATCCCCTCCCCCAAAATAAACTTAACGCCCAACCCGATTTCTTTGTTGCTGTTTGGATTTTAGAACATCCTGAGCCGTTCGGGCAAAAAGGTGTCCTGGCTCTGCAGAGCACTCGGATGAGAACCAAAGCAGCAGGAATATTTGTGGATTTATGCACATTTGAAGTGTTTTCTGCTCGATTGATTGTCTCCTTCCACTAGATGGGGCTTTCTTCATTGATCAGTGGAACCATTGCTCAGCCTTCAAATTCTTTTCCCCATCTAAGCAGTGGTTGTGACTCAGGGATCAAAGCACTGAAATGTTTGGGATGGGGTTTTTTTGGGTTTTTTTTTTTCCTTTCCACCTTACCTGTGGAAGTGCACTTGGGAATTTTGGTGCTTTTTAGAGCCAGGTTGGTGGTGTGGGGGCACCAGAATCCATCAAATCCTTGTGACAAACTCCTTGACTGAGCCTGGTGGCCACTGGGCTTGGTGGGGTGGGAGCCAGCCACCATTTTGGGGAGGGGGTTGATTTTAATTTAATTTTTTTTTTTTTTACCTTAATTACCTTTGAATTAATGAAACACCTTTAATTAGCCGAACAGCAGGTGCCCGTGGCTGGAATTCTGGAAGTGCCGTTCCTGGGGCTGTGGATGTATCTCCCCCAAGCTCTCACTGCCGTCATTGCTGTGGCACAGTTCGGTCGCTAAAGTCCAACTTTTGGCCTTGATCTGGTCCTTCCCAGATTTTCAAGGAGCTCCCACTGCCGTGTTTTTGAAAGCCGAAGGCAGCGCTTTGTGCTCGGCCCTTCTGACACAAACCCCGATCACGAGCTGGCCCCGCCGAGGATGGGGCAAAGCAAATTCCCCCATTTCCGTGGTCTTAAAAATGAACGTTCAGGTAGCAAAAAAAAAAAAAAAAAAATTATTTTTGTGGGATTACCTCAGTGAGGACGACGTGGAGCTCCTCCTGCGCCTGCCGTGGTTTCCTCCGGGTGTTTTCTGCTCCTTTCACCTCTGCCGTTCCTCAGAACATCTTCTTTCCCTTGGGTCTTCCGCCTCAACACAGGGAGACATTTTGGGGCCAAACCCGTGGGACCCCGCGGCCTCTCCAAACCCGACGTATCTTCACTGTTCCCCTTGGCTCCGAGTTGTATTCCAGGAGGATTTCAGAGGGAATTTTCACCCCGGTTCCTTGAAGTCCTACCCTGTTTGAGCATCCTTAGGACTCAGGGTTCAAACTATTTCTGCCTTGAATACGGTAAATTTGAGAAATGAAACCTGGCTCTTTTTTTTAATTATTTCCCTCATATGCAAAGGCACGTCCTCCTTTATTTGAGACCATCTTATATTTTAATTTTTTTTTTTTTTTTTTTTGGAGTTAATGCATTGTTTTAATGTGTTCCAGTCTGCTCCCCTGCATTTAAATCATCCCTGTGTTTGCAGTCAAGCAGGAGGACAAAAATAACTGTGGGCTCATCGTGAATCAGTGGAATTTTCCTGCATTTCTCCCCTGGTGACTCCTAGAGAGCACAAATGCTTTTTGCATTTCTGTTTGCAAGGACGAGGTGGTTCCCCTGCTGCATTCCTGTATTTTTCCCTGGCTTTGTCTGGCTGGGATTTGGGGTCGTTTGCTCCACAAGGAGCAGGGTTTGTGGGGTCACAGTGAAGGTTTGGGGGTTCGAACACCCCCGTGGCCTGCTGCCAGCTGATTTCAGTGCGGAGATTTCAGGGGAAGGGGTTCAGATCTCCTCGGGGATTTCATTGTCCGTTGTGTTGCTCGTTGTTTTTCCAGCCCTTCTTTCTTTCCTGAAGAAATCCAATTTTATATATATATATATATTTTTTTTTTTTTTTTCCCCCTATGCCGCTTGTTTCTCCCTTCTCTCTCTCTCTCTCTCTCTCTCTCTCTCTCTCTCTCTCTTTTTTTTTATTGTTGTGGTGGCCGAGGGAAACGATCTCGCTCACGCTGGAGCGAGGTGGTTGTTTTTGAAACCCCACGTTGTTTCCCAGCGCCTGCAGTTTCGATAGAACACCTTTTTTTCCCCTGCGAGGAGTCAGAAAGATCTGCTGGAACAGCTCATCCTCCCTTCCCTCCTCCCCCCAGCTCCTCCTTGGCTTATCAACAGTGCGTCAGTGGAAATTTCCACCCTTCGCTAATGGCAGAGAAAGCGCAAAGTTGCGAAGCAGCCTTTGGAGGGAAGGAGGGGGAAAAAAAAAAAATATATATATATATATATAAAACCCAAAACAAAACAAATAAAAAAAACAAAAAGCAACGCTCTGAGCAGCACAATGCAAAGCAGCAGATGAGAGGCCGGGCAGAAACGGAATTAAATTCTGGATGAGGAGCGGGGATGGCGATGGGATCAGTGCGAGGGAAGGGGGCAGGAATCTCCAGCTGGAATTCCTGCCCCCGTCCTCCTTCCCGGGAGGTGAGAGGGTTTGGAAGGCAGCTTCCCAAGGAGGAGAGTCCAAGTGTCATCTGCTAAATTCGCCAGTGAGCTGTAATGGCTTTCCCAGAGAATCCCACGTTCGGGGGGGTGTGCATCCTTACATCCTGCACTTCCAGAACGTTCTCCAGGCTGGAAAATGGTGCCTGTCCCTAAAACCCCCAACCCTGGTGGCACCTCTGCATTCCGGAGCCCTCAGCCCAGTGGCCCCAAAAGCCAAACGTCGTCGTTGCTGTGGGGGTTTGCGAGGGGGAGCGAGCCCAGCAGGATTCCTCCGAATCCCTGGGAAGAGCGATTCCTGTGGCTCAGGCACCCTGGAATCCTGAGCTGGCACGGGCTGGCACCGCTCCCTTGGCTTCAGGGACACCCAGGCACAGCCCATTCCAGCTGGGCACCTCTCCTGGAGGACCCTGCCTCGGGATTCGGGTTTTAACTCGGGGGATTTTTAACCATCCTACCCGTCCCATAAAGAATTCCAGACTTTCTGGAAGGGATTTGGGGATGAGCTGAGGCTGTTACGTGGATGCTGGTGTGAGGTCAGGGTGGTGGCTGAGGAGAGGTGTCGTTCCCATGTTTTCCAGGGGTGGATTCTGCAATCCAGCAGTGCTGCCTGGGTCATTCCTGGCCCCACGGGGCTCTTGGGGTGCAATGTTTGGGATGTGGTGCAAAAAAATGATCCCAGTGCAGCCTGAAGGACACGAGCAGGGCTTGGGCACGGCCCCGCCTCCGGCATTTTCAGATTCCCAGTTCCCTTCTGCTCTTGAGGACTTTCCCTCCAGGATCACCTTTGTCACCATGGGATGCTCCTGCTGTAGTTGACTTGGGAAGAATCCAAAATTCCTGCAAAGTTCTCTCTGTTTGGAAGTGAAACTTGGGATGTTTGATCCTGCTTGGATAAGGTGCTTCCGTTCAAGGGATGTCACTTTTGGGTTGTGCGGGGCTCCATGGGGAGGGGGGCTTGGAGAAATGTGGGATTCTGGAATGGTTTGGATTGGAAGGAACCTTAAAACCCATCCATGGAATGGTTTGGGGTGCCAGGGACACCTTCCACTGTCCCCAGTGTCCAACCTGGCCTTGGGCACTGCCAGGGATCCAGGGGCAGCCACAGCTGCTCTGGGAATTCTATTCCTCAGCACCCTGCCAGGGAACAATTCCTGATTCCCAACCTCCCATCCATCTCTTCTCCTGTGAAGTGTTGTGAAATGAACCAGCACTGCCAATAAAACTGGAACCAGAACTTTTTCATCACTTTCTCTGGTTTGGAGAGACAATTTCCAAGGGCTGGAGGGGCAGGACACAGGGAATGGCTGGATGGGAGACTGGGAATCAGGAATTGATGCACAGGGTCTGTTGTGTCCCCTGGGAAGTGCAGGACACCCCTTTGCTCCCTCAGGGTTGCTGGAGCTGGAAAAACCTCCTGGAAAACTCCAGCCGAGCTCCTGAAGAAGGTGCAGATCTTCAGGAAAGGGATTCATTGCAGAGGTCACTTTGGTTATTGAGACATCAGTGGGGAGCCACGTTCAGCTTCCTGCAGGGTGGGGGTGGCTGTTTCCAAATCCTGGATGTCAGGAGAGCTGTGGGGACACCAAAGGTTCCCTGGGGAACTGAGACCTGGCACAGGGACAGCGCCCAGGGAGCGGCTGGAGCTGTTCCAGCAGGGATTGAGGTTGGATTTTAGGGAAAGGTTCTTCCCCCAGAGGGTGCTGGCACTGCCCAGGCTCCCCAGGGAATGGGCACGGCCCCGAGGCTGCCAGAGCTCCAGGAGCCTTTGGACAGCGCTGCCAGGGATGCACGGGCTGGGATTGTTGGGGGTCTGGGCAGGGACAGGGGCTGGATCCGTGATCCCTGTGGGTTCATTCCAGCTCAGGACATTCCATGGTTCAGCACTGCTGGATGCTCCTCAGGCTCCAGCAGGTTGAGGATTTAAGCCGTGTTCACATCGAAGATGTGATTTGGGATAGATCCACCTCTTAGTTTGGTTTTTTTTTTTTTTAATATTTATTTTTCACATTTCCATTCAGCTCTGAGGCAGAGCAGGAAGGAATCTGTGTGTTAATGAGCTTGAAATGACAGCTTTGGCTGACTGCCAAAAACCCATCAGGAATTGAGGAAGGAGCTGCTCCTGCCATCCTGCCTCGTCTTAAAAATTGTCCAGTTCAGGACGTGGGAGTGAATGGAAGAGCAAAAATCAAAATCCTCGATTTCCTTGGGTCAGCAGTGCTGGACAGAGCTCCAGGAGTGTTGGGACAACATTCCCAGGGAAAAACTGGTGGTTTTGGGTGTCTGTGCAGGGCCTGGATGATCCTGTGGGACATCTTTCCAGCTCAGGATATTCCATGATTCCAACAGAGCTCAACTGAACTTTTCATCACCCAAATCAAGCTAACATCGAGCTTTTATTTCAAACAATCCAGGTACCAAAATGCAAGGGGGGAAAAAACAAAACAAAACAAAACAAAAAAAAAAATCCCACAAACAAACAAACAAACAAAACACCTTAAAAAGGCTCTCATTTAAAAAAAAAATCCCTCAGGAGCAGAAAAAACTTAAGAACTCTCATTTAAAAAAAAAAATTCCTTGGTTTACCACCCAGGTATTTTGGTTTATTTGGTTCCATCCCAGGTATTTTGGTTCATTCGGTTCATTTGGTTCCATCCCAGGTATTTTGGTTCATTTGGTTAATTTGGTTCCATCCCAGGTATTTTGGTTAATTTGGTTCCATCCCAGATATTTTGGTTTATTTGGTTCATTTGATTCATTTGGTTTCAGCCCAGGTATTTTTGTTTGTCTGGTTCTGGCCCAGGTATTTTGGTTTATTTGGTTCATTTGGTTCCAGCTCAGGTATTTTGGTTCGTTTGGTCCCAGTCCAAGTATTTTGGTTTATTTCATTTCAGCCCAGGTATTTTGGTTTATTTGGTTCATTTGGTTCCATCCCAGGTGTTTTGGTTTATTTGGTTTATCTGGTTCATTTGGTTCATTTCATTCATTTGGTCCCAGCTCAGGAATTTTGGTTCATTTGGTTCATTTGGTCCCAGCCCAGGTATTTTGGCTCATTTGGTTTATCTGGTTCCATCCCAGGTATTTTGGTTCATTTGGTCCCAGCTCAGGTTTTTTGCCTCATTTGGTTTATTTGGTTTATCTGGTCCCAGCTCAGGTATTCTGGCTCATTTGGTTCATTTGGTTTATCTGGTTGAGCCCAGATATTTTGGTTCATTTGGTCCCAGCTCAGGTTTTTTGGCTCATTTGATTCATTTGGTTTATCTGGTTCATTTGGTCCCAGCCCAGGTATTTTGGTTCATCTGGTTCATTTGGTTCATTTGGTTCCAGCTCAGGTATTTTGGTTTATTTGGTTTATCTGGTTCATTTGGTTCATTTCATTCATTTGGTCCCAGCTCAGGAATTTTGGTTCATTTGGTTCATTTGGTCCCAGCCCAGGTATTTTGGCTCATTTGGTTCATTTGGTTCCATCCCAGGTAATTTGGTTTATCTGGTCCCATCCCAGGTATTTTGGTTCATTTGGTTCCAGCCCAGGTATTTTGGTTTATTTGGTTTATCTGGTTTATTTGGTTCATTTGGTTTATCTGGTCCCAGCTCAGGTATTTTGGCTCATTTGGTTCCAGCTCAGGTATTTTGGTTTATTTCGTTTATCTGGTTCATTTGGTTCATCTGGTCTCATCCCAGGTATTTTGGCTCATTTGGTTTATTTGGTTCCAGCCCAGGTATTTTGGTTCATCTGGTTCATTTGGTTCCAACTCAGGTATTTTGGTTTATTTGATTTATCTGGTTCATTTGGTTCATTTGGTCCCAGCCCAGGTATTTTGGCTCATTTGGCTCATTTGGTTTATCTGGTTCCATCCCAGGTATTTTGGTTCATTTGGTCCCAGCTCAGGTTTTTTGCCTCATTTGGTTTATTTGGTTTATCTGGTCCCAGCTCAGGTATTCTGGCTCATTTGGTTCATTTGGTTTATCTGGTTGAGCCCAGATATTTTGGTTCATTTGGTCCCAGCTCAGGTTTTTTGGCTCATTTGATTCATTTGGTTTATCTGGTTCATTTGGTCCCAGCCCAGGTATTTTGGTTCATCTGGTTCATTTGGTTCATTTGGTTCCAGCTCAGGTATTTTGGTTTATTTGGTTTATCTGGTTCATTTGGTTCATTTCATTCATTTGGTCCCAGCTCAGGAATTTTGGTTCATTTGGTCCCAGCCCAGGTATTTTGGCTCATTTGGTTCATTTGGTTCCATCCCAGGTAATTTGGTTTATCTGGTCCCATCCCAGGTATTTTGGTTCATTTGGTTCCAGCCCAGGTATTTTGGTTCATCTGGTTCATTTGGTTCATTTGGTCCCAGCTCAGGTATTTTGGTTTATTTCGTTTATCTGGTTTATTTGGTTCATTTGGTTCATCTGGTCTCATCCCAGGTATTTTGGTTTATTTCGTTTATCTGGTTCATTTGGTTCATCTGGTCTCATCCCAGGTATTTTGGCTCATTTGGTTTATTTGGTTCCAGCCCAGGTATTTTGGTTCATCTGGTTCATTTGGTCCCAGCCCAGGTATTTTGGTTCCTCTTGTTCATTTGGTTCATTTGGTTCCAGCCCAGATATTTTGGTTCATTTGGTTTATTTGGTCCCAGCTCAGGTATTTTGGCTCATTTTGTTCATTTGGTTTATCTGGTTGAGCCCAGGTATTTTGGCTCATTTGGTCCCAACTCAGGTATTCTGGTTCATTTTGTTCATTTGGTCCCAGCTCAGGTTTTTTGGTTCATTTGGTTCATTTGGTTTATCTGGTCCCATCCCAGGTATTTTGGCTCATTTGGTTCATTTGGTTTATCTGGTTCATTTGGTCCCAGCCTGGGTATTTTGGTTTATTTGGTTTATCTGGTTCATTTGGTCCCAGCTCAGGTTTTTTCGCTCATTTAGTTCATTTGGTTTATCTGGTTGAGCCCAGGTATTTTTGTTCATTTGGTCCCAGCTCAGGTTTTTTGGCTCATTTGGTTCATTTGGTTTATCTGGTTGAGCCCAGATATTTTGGTTCATTTGGTCCCAGCTCAGGTTTTGTGGCTCATTTGATTCATTTGGTTTATCTGGTTCATTTGGTCCCAGCCCAGGTATTTTGGTTCATCTGGTTCACTTGGTTCCAATTCAGGTATTTTGGTTTATTTGGTTTATCTGGTTCATTTGGTTCATTTGGTTTATCTGGTCCCAGCTCAGGTATTCTGGTTCTTTCGGTTCATTTGGTCCCAGCTCAGGTATTTTGGCTCATTTGGTTTATGTGGTTCATTTGGTTCATTTCATTCATTTGGTCCCAGCTCAGGAATTTTGGTTCATCTGGTTCATTTGGTTCATTTGGTCCCAGCTCGGGTATTTTGGTTTATTTGGTTTATCTGGTTCATTTGGTTCATTTGGTCCCAGCTCAGATTTTTTTGGCTCATTTGGTTTATCTGGTTGAGCCCCAGAATTTTGGTTCATTTGGTCCCAGCTCAGGTTTTTTGGCGCATTTGGTTCTTTTGGTTTATCTGGTCCCATCCCAGGTATTTTGGCTCATTTGGTTCATTTGGTTTATCTGGTTCATTTGGTCCCAGCTCGGGTATTTTGGTTTATTTGGTTTAACTGGTTCATTTGGTTCATTTGGTCCCGGCTCACGTTTTTTGGCGCATTTGGTTCATTTGGTTTATCTGGTCCCATCCCAGGTACTTTGGCTCATTCGGTTTATTTGGTTTATCTGGTTCATTTGGTTCATTTGGTCCCAGCTCGGGTATTTTGGTTTATTTGGTTTATCTGGTTCATTTGGTCCCGGCTCAGGTTTTTTGGCTCATTTGGCTCATTTGGTTTATCTGGTCCCATCCCAGGTACTTTGCCTCATTTGGTTTATTTGGTTTATCTGGTTCATTTGGTCCCAGCTCAGGTTTTTTGGCTCATTTGGTTTATCTGGTCCCATCCCAGGTACTTTGCCTCATTTGGTGCGTTTCTCCTTGCAGGTATTTTCTGATAGACCTCGAGGCCCCCCCTTCCATCGTGTCCCCCATGATGGATCATTTGGGACGGGACATTGATGTCATCAGGAGGGCTTTTGTCAAACACCCCGTGGCCAAGGCAGAAGAGTGCAGCGGCATCGTCCCCGTCAGCCCCGAGGAGAAGCTCTCTGCCAAGAAAAAATGAAAATCCCAAATCTTTGAAACCCTTTTTTAACCCTTTTGTTTTTTTGTTTTTTTTTTTTTAAATTGCTGCTGTGGAAAAGAATTGTGATAACACCTGTCCACCAAAAAAAAAAAAACAAAAAACCACTTTTGGCTACGGGATGTGTGTGGTCTGTCACAGTATCTTCATTATTGTAACAGCTGAGGTTTCTTTTTGTTTAAAATAATTGGGGTGGTTTTAATCTGGGCGCTTATCTTGCTGCTGGACAACTCTGCAAATTGATTTGCTTTTCTCTGGGAGCATTACATTGATAATGAAGATTTCTCCAGCAGCAGGATGCTATAAATAGCATTTTTTTTTCCAGAGATTACTCCAGAATATGGATATTTACATGAGAGATTAAGGAGCCTGCAGTGTAAATATAGAAATCTAAGATGTGATTTGGTGGGGGGTTTGTTTTGAGGGAAAAAAAAAACCAAAACAAAACAAAAAAAAAAGCTGCAATAAAAGAGTGGTTAAAAATAAAACCTGACTCTTTTTTTCTTTTTTTAAGTATTAAAAAAATCCCAAAACTTTCAGTGCCAAAAGCCACCTCATGGTCCTCAAGGTAAATAATGTTCAAAGCACAGGTAAAAAAATCCTTTTTAGGTCAGGGCAGAGAATTCCAGGTGGGAATTAGAGACTCCCCAAGCTTTTGTAGGAGCAGGAGAATCAGAGATGGTTCGTTTTGCCATCGGGTGGACGTTTCAGACTGGGAAAAACATCAGGATAAAGTGTTCATGTGTCTTTTTTCTCTTTCTTCTGTTGAAAACAGGAGGAAAATCAGTGATATTATTGTTATATATAAAGGCCTCCTGCTCTCTGATGGAAATCCAGTGGTTGGATCACTCCTAGGGGGGGGATTGTGCTCTATTTTTTTTTATTTTTCCCTTGGATGTGGAATTTTGGGGAAGAAAAGAAACCATTTCTTTTGAATATCTCTTTTTTTGTTGTTGTTGCATCAAAAAAAAAGAATAACATTTTATTTTTCTCTACATCTTATTTTAACAGTTATGAATGTCTGGATTCTTGGGGTTTCCTTGGGGATTTTTTTTTTTTTTTTTTTTTTTTTTTTTAATTTAGATTTGATTTTCTTCTTTTCTTTTAATTCTCTTTCTTTTCCTGGAAAAATCATTGGAATAACAGAAGGAATGCACTACACACTCCCTTGAAGCTGAATCTGTGTTAGAGGTGCTTTTATTGTTGTGGTCGCTGCCTGCTGCAGGCAGAGCTTTCCTTATCTGTGATTTTTTTTTTTCCTTGTGGGACAGACCTTGCTCCCACTCAGGGATGAGCTCAGCCAGGAGGAGGATTTGGGAATCCTCAGCCATGGATTTGGGAATCGTGCCCCAGGTTTGGCTCCCTGAGCTGCCCTCGCTTCTGAAAATTCACATTTTTGGTGTAGGAAGTGCCGGCTGCAAGAACGTGCCTTACTCAGGGGTTTCTCCAAAGGTTTCCTTAAACAGAGAGTGGACAGAAGGCCTGGGGTTTAAAGGGGTTTTGTTTCTGGCCTGGAATTTGGGCGCTGGATTTGGATTGAGTAGGAAGGAGAAGAGCAAAGGTTTCAACTCCACTACACGAAGCTCAGCAGAGGCTGGAAATGTAAAAACCTCGGTGATTTGTCCTTTTTTTCAGTTTCCTTGGTGTAGTTTCAAATTTTCCATTTCTCCCAATTTCACGGTCGATCCCAGGTTCCCTGGGGCTGGAAAAGATTTCCAAGGCCACGGAGTCCCAGCTGTGCCCCGTGCCCACCTTGTCCCCAGCCCAGAGCACTGAGTGCCACCTCCAGGTGCCACCTGCAGGGATGGGCACTGCAGAGCTCCCTGGGCAGCCCCTGCCAAGGCCTGAGCCCCCTTTCCATGGGGAAATTCCTGCTGCTGTCCGAGCTGAGCCTCCCCTGGCCCAGGCTGAGGCCGTTCCCTCTGCTCCTGTCCCTGTTCCCTGGGAGCACAGCCCGACCCCCCCGGCTGTCCCCTCCTGTCAGGGGCTTTTGCAGAGTCACAAGGTTCCCCCTGAGCCTCCTTTGCTCCAGGCTCAGCCCTTTCCCAGCTCCATCCAGGAGGGTTTTCCTATCCCTGGGCTTCCTGAAACTCTTCACAGTTGAGGCAGAAGTCTCTCTCCCCATCTCAGTGGTCGCTCTTCCTTCTGATCCTGAAGGAATCCTTTCATTTTTTCCCTTTTGCCCTCCTTTCCTCCACTTTGCCCAGAGTCCTCCCTGTATCCCACCGCTCCTGCAGCTCCACTCCATGAAACCTCCCTGCAGGAAACACTTCCAGGGGATCCAGGGGCAGCCACAGCTTCTCTGGGCACCCTGTGTTCCCGTTGTTCGGGGGATGGCAAGAGCGGCACTGGAGCGTGGTTGTCCCAGCACTGGAGCTGCCTCCGCACCCAGATTTATTTATAAACCTCTCCACAGCTGCAGGCGTTATTTCCCACATCACTGGTCGTTTCTAACAAGGGCTTTTTAATTTTTTTTTTGTTGTTGTTGTTTTTTTTTATAGGAGGTGGAGTGGGGGCCGCAATTTGTTGAGGCCAGACCAAGAGTTGGATTATTTTGGGGAGCTAATAACAGCGAACACCGGAATGGAGGTGAGGGGATCAAAGTGGAGCAGTCCTGGGACTGAGCAAACAGTGGTGGCAAGGGGAAAAAAAAAAAAAAAAAGGGATATTTGTGCCCTGAGGGATCGTAAATCCCTGCGGAGGAAGGGAAGCTTTGGGATGCGTTCCGGCTTTTTTGATTGTCTGCAGCCCAGTTTGCCCCATGGGCTTTCACAGGCTCTGGATCTCCAGGAGTAAAATTTCAGGACACTGGAGATCCAGACGAGCTGTGCAGCCAAACTATAGCCTGAAATGTCCCATTCCATGGCCATTCCCAAAGGCCTGAGCAGCTGGGATGCCTTGGATTTGAATTTTGTTTCCCAAGGTAGAAAACGAGGAGTTTTCTGCTCCTAAATCCGCTGGGTTTCTTGTTTGTGGATTCTGGGGATACGCAGCCATGGGAAAAGGATTCAAATAACAACTGGCAGCTCTGGCTTGGAAAGGTTTGCTCAGCCAACAAACGGGGAAGGTCTTGGGAATGTCCTCAATCCCTCCCTTTTCCCGATCTTTTCTCTTCCATGGGGGAATGTCGCACTCCGGAGGTTTCTCCAACAGACCGAGGGCACTGCACCGTCAAAGAATTCCACTGCCCTGATCCTGGGAAGTTTGAGGGCACAAGGATTTTCTCCCTGGATCCAGAGCTCACCCAAATCCCCTTTGCTGGCAGTGTGGGCATGAGGAATTCCAGGATCTTCTGTTTCGGTGTCACCCTGGAAATCCTCTCCTGCCTGGGAGCTGCAGGAGGAGCTGGGCACCAGCTCATGGGATGTGGTGCTTGGGAATCATCCAGGGAAGGATTGGAATGGCAAAAGTCAGCCTGGCTCATGGGCTCCTGCACCTAGGTCTGGGATTTGATCCCTGAAACTCATCCCTGCCCCTTGGTGGGATCAGCTCTGTTTGCTGAGTTGCTGCTGAGGAAGGAAGGCTTTGGGATACAAACCATGGCTGGTGCAGCCAGGAATTTCTCTCAGGATGTGACCAGGTTATTTCTGCCCAAAGACTCTCCCAGGATGTGTCCAGCACTGCCAGATCTCCATTCCCTCCCGGAATCACAAACTGATTTGGGTGAGGAGGGATTTTAGGGATCATCCTCCACTGTCCCAGGCTGCTCCCAGCCCCAGTGTCCAACCTGGCCTTGGGCACTGCCAGGGATCCAGGGGCAGCCACAGCTGCTCTGGGCACCCTGTGCCAGGGCCTCAGCACCCTCAGGATAAAGAATTCCTTCCCAAGATCCCATCTAAATCTCCTCCCTGTCAGTTTTGAATCCATTCCACTTTTCAGGCTCCTTTCAGGTTCTGGAAAGCTGCAAATTTTACAACAAACTGCCCCCAGCTGTTTTCAGCTTAGGGCTGGGAAGCACGAGCTGAAAACTCATCAGCATTGTTTAAAATGTGAGGGATTTAATTGGCCTTTGAGATTTTATGATTCACTTCTCTCCAGCTTGGGTGCTGGCAAGATTTCCCTGGAACATCCCGCTGAAGAGCCCTTGGAAGAAAAAAAAAAAAAACACAAACCCCAGCAAATGAGAGGCTTGAGAAGGAGGCACCACTCGTGGAAAAGGAGGAGCTTGGCACGGACAGATTCCACTCCTGGAGCATTCCAGGTCTCTTAAAGCATCTTTTCCTGGGAGGGGATGGATGCTGGGATCCCGGGAGGCGTCAGTCCCTGCTGGGGTTGGGCTGTGCTTGGGCTGCCAAGCCGGGCCTGCGTGGAGGGTGCTGCTGGCACGGAGGGAATCTGGCTTAGGAAAACCCTGAGGGGAGTTCTGTGGGATGCTGAGATTCCACTGAATCTGCAAGAGGCCCCTGGCTGAGTTCTGCAGGAACAGAGGAGTTGTGGATGCTCAGGGAAGCTGTGGCTGCTCCCTGGAAGTGTCCAAGGTTGGGTTGGACGGGGTTGGAGCAGCCTGGGATGATGGAAGGGCTCAGGGATGGGATGGGATGGGATGATCTAAATTCCCTCCCCACCCAAACCATCCCATAACTCCATGGATTCTGACAGTAAAATGCACTTTATCCCAAGAGGAATCCCCCAGCCGCCTCAGCAGGGTGTCAGAGTCAGGAATTCTGCTGAAGGCTCACACGAAGCTTCTCTGCAGAGTCTGGTGGATTCATGTCCAGCATTCCTTGGGGAATGTCCAGCTCCTGCAGGGCTCCCCAGAGCTGCTGCCTGCGCTGAGGTGTCACCCTGGTTTCTCTGAGTTTTTTAAAGCCTTTTGATTGTTCATAAAATGGAGTCAGACTTTTTAGCTACTGCACAATATTAGGAGCAATTTCTACCTTTTCCCACAGATGTAACATAAACAAATCCTTTGTTTTTCATTCTCTGTCCTTTGTTTGCATATTTCTAACCTGAAAACAATTGTAACTGACGGCTGGTCTGGCCATTGGGCTGGGAGGTGAAAACTCCAGAAGCCAATCCACAGCCAGACCCACAAATGGATAAAAAGTAAGAAATAAACAGGCAGAGGGGCTCTCAGCCTTGGCTCAGCCTTGGGCTCGCTCGGAGGAACAACTCTGCCCTGTGAAATCTCTCGTCTCCATGTGATTGCTTTGCGTGTCTCGATCACAGTCTTCATCTCTGCCCACGAGTTTTCCCTTTTTTCCAGCTCTCTCCCCATCCATCCCCTGGGGGTGAGGGAGGCAGTGCCCGCGTGTCAGGGTGAGCTTTGGCTGCCAGGTTCAACCACGAGGTCCTTTCTGGTGGAGATCCCAGTGTCACCGAGACACACAAAGCAGTCACACGCAGACAAGAGATTTTTGCAGAGGTTCTTCTGATCCAGCTCCCAGCTGAAAGAGCGGAGAGAAGAGAGACCCTTTGTTTTTTGTTTACTTTTTATACATTTGTGGGTCTAGCAGAAGATTGGCTTTTTGGGGTTTCCACCCCTCAGCCTCAGTGGCCAGACCAACTGTCAGTTACAATTGTTTTCAGGTTAGAAATATGCAAACAAAGGACAGAGAATGAAAAACAAAGGATTTGTTTATGTTACATCTGTGGGAAAGGTAGAAAACCGCTCTTAATATTGTACAATAACTAAAAAGATCTGACTCCATTTATGAAAATCAAAAGGCTAATAAAGAAACTCAGAAAAACCAGGATCCCGGAGTTGTTACGGTTGGAAGGGACCTCTGGAGATCACCCAGTCCCTGATCACCCTGAGCAGGTGACACAGGGACACATCCAGGTGGGTTTGGGATGTCTCCAGAGAGGGGGAATCCATCACCTCCCCGGGCAGCTGTTCCAGGGCTCCGTGGAAAGAGTTTCCTCCTCTCCTTGGGGTGGAATTTGTTGTGGTTTAGTTTCACGGCCACTGCTCCTTGTCCTGTCACTGGCACCACTGGAAGTACAACAAAATTCTGGCTGGAATGTGTTAAAAAAATCAGATTTATTATGAGGATTTTTTTGTATCAGTTTCATAGTCTCTGGTCAGAACGGTGAATTACTTGGTCTCAGAGCTGTGGTGTTCAGTGGTTGTTGTTTATTTGATTTATTTGCTCTCAGAGCTGTGGTGTTTGTTGGTTGTTGTTTATTTATTTGCTCTCAGAGCTGTGGTGTTCATTGGTTGTTGTCTATTTATTTGCTCTCAGAGCTGTGGTGTTCATTGGGTGTTGTTTATTTATTTGCTCTCAGAGCTGTGGTGTTCATTGGTTGTTGTTTATTTGATTTATTTGCTCTCAGAGCTGTGGTGTTCGTTGGTTGTTATTTTATTTATTTGCTCTCAGAGCTGTGGTGTTCAGTGGTTGTTGTTTATTTATTTGTTCTCAGAGCTGTGGTGTTCGTTGGTTGTTGTTTATTTATTTGCTCCAAGAGCTGTGGTGTTCAGTGGTTGTTGTTTATTTGATTTATTTGCTCTCAGAGCTGTGTTGTTCAGTGGTTGTTGTTTATTTATTTGCTCTCAGAGCTGTGGCGTTCATTGGGTGTTGTTTATTTATTCTCTCTCAGAGCTGTGGTGTTCAGTGGTTGTTGTTTATTTATTTGCTCTCAGAGCTGTGGTGTTCGTTGGTTGTTGTTTATTTGATTTATTTGCTCTCAGAGCTGTGGCGTTCATTGGGTGTTGTTTATTTATTCGCTCTCAGAGCTGTGGCGTTCATTGGTTGTTGTTTATTTATTTGCTCTCAGAGCTGTGGTGTTCGTTGGTTGTTGTTTATTTGATTTATTTGCTCTCAGAGCTGTGGTGTTCGTTGGTTGTTGTTTATTTATTTGGTCCAAGAGCTGTGGCGTTCATTGGGTGTTGTTTATTTATTCTCTCTCAGAGCTGTGGTGTTCAGTGGTTGTTGTTTATTTATTTGCTCTCAGAGCTGTGGTGTTCGTTGGTTGTTGTTTATTTGATTTATTCTCTCTCAGAGCTGTGGTGTTCGTTGGTTGTTGTTTATTTGATTTGTTTGCTCCCAGAGCTGTGGTGTTCCCAGCCCTGCTCCAGGTGACACCTCCCTGGCTGTGGTTGTTCCCTGTTTGCCCCCTCCGAGGGCTGGGTGAAGGCTCTCGCTCCTCTGGGCTGTGTCACTGAGGTGAGAAAATTCCTGGGGGTGGGAGTAATCCAGAGCTCTGCCCCGACCTCTGTGTGCTGGGAGCCATCACTTGGAATTACGGAGTCACAGAATTCCAGAGTGCTCTGGGTTCGCAGGGACCTTTGGGAGGGAGCAGAGGATGATTCTGGAAAGGTCACACATTCCCCTGACCTCTCCTTTCCCCTGGAATGCTCACGGAATCCACGGCTCTGCAGCTGCAGCTGTGCCTGATGGATCACCTGAGATCCAACCAAACTGGGGAAAAAAAACCTGTTTGCAGCTGAATTAGAGAAATGTGGATTTATGGATGGGTTGGGTTGGAAGGGACCCCAAATCCCACCCAGTGCCACCCCTGCCATGGCAGGGACACCTCCCACTGTCCCAGGCTGCTCCCAGCCCCAGTGTCCAACCTGGCCTTGGGCACTGCCAGGGATCCAGGGGCAGCCACAGCTGCTCTGGGCACCCTGTGCCAGGGCCTCAGCACCCTGCCAGGGAACAACTCCTGATTCCCAGTCTCCCATCCAGCCCTGCCCTCTGGCACTGGGAGCCATTCCCTGTGTCCTGTCCCTCTGTCCCTTGTCCCCAGTCCCTCTGCAGCTCTCCTGGAGCCCCTTTAGGTGCTGATTTCCCTGATTTCTCCGTGCTTGCAGAGTGAATCCCTGCTGAGAAATCCAACATTTCTCCCTGGGCAGGATTTTCTGCTCCTCAGCCTCCACTGACTCTGAGTAATCCGAGCGACTGGGAGAGGGCTGTAAATCCCAACATCCCAATCCCCGCTGCCCGGGACATTCCTGCCGACCTCGGGGAGCTCTAAAAACAGCTGTGGTCTAAAACCCCTTTTTAATTGCACTGTGAGGAGCACGAGCCCCCTCCCAGGGTTATTCTGGTGGGAATTACGCAGTCCCTAAACGCTGGCATTTAGGAAAGGACAATAGTGGTGCTCCTCATGTGAGAATCCACAGAAATGTGATGGGTTCTTTCGGTGGGAAGTGCGGCCAAACCGCAGGGCCCAGCTGGAGTCCCGTGGCAGGGGGGGGTTTGACCAGAAATATTTGCTGAGGGATTTTTGGGAGGATGAAATCCAGTCCAGGGGTTCACCAAGGTGCCTCGCTCCTGCAGACACGTGCAACGCTTTGTTTTCACAGAATCCCAAAATCCCTGATGCTGGCAAATCCCTCCCAGCCCAGGCAGTGCCAGCCGTGCCCCGTGCCCACCTTGTCCCCAGCCCAGAGCACTGAGTGCCACCTCCAGGTGCCACCTGCAGGGATGGGCACTGCAGAGCTCCCTGGGCAGCCCCTGCCAAGGCCTGAGCCCCCTTTCCGTGGGGAAATTCCTGCTGCTGTCCCAGCTGAGCCTCCCCTGGCCCAGGCTGAGGCCGTTCCCTCTGCTCCTGTCCCTGTTCCCTGGGAGCACAGCCCGACCCCCCCGGCTGTCCCCTCCTGTCAGGGGCTTGTGCAGAGCCACAAGGTTCCCCCTGAGCCTCCTTTTCTCCAGGCTCAGCCCTTGCCCAGCTCCCTCAGCCTCTCCTGGGGCTCCAGCCCCTTCCCAGCTCCCTTCCCTGCCCTGGACACGCTCCAGCCCCTCCAGGGCTCTCCTGCAGGAGCCACAGCTGGACCCTCCTGTCAGGGAGTTGAAGTTTTATTTATTTCCATGTCACTGATTTTTCCCTGGATCAGGGGCTGAACCTGTGTTCACTTTGCTTTCCCTTGTCGATTTCACTCCAGCTCAACAACTCACTCGATTCCATCCAGCGCCAAAAGTCAGAGCTTTCTGCAGAGCTCTCCTGAAAGGTTCCTGTCACCGAGACACACAGAGCAGTCACACGCAGACAAGAGATTTTCGCAGAGGTTCCTCTGATCCAGCTCCCAGCTGAAAGAGCGGAGAGAAGAGAGACCCTTTGTTTATTCTTTTACTTTTTATACATTTGTGGGTCTAGCAGAAGATTGGCTTTTTGGGGTTTCCACCCCTCAGCCTCAGTGGCCAGACCAATTGTCAGTTACAATTGTTTTCAGGTTAGAAATATGCAAACAAAGGACAGAGAATGAAAAACAAAGGATTTGTTTATGTTACATCTGTGGGAAAAGGTAGAAAACTGCTCTAATATTCTACAGTAACTAAAAGATCTGACTCCATTTATGAAAATCAAAAGGCTAATAAAGAAACTCAGAAAAGCCAGGGTAACAGGTTCCTAGCAAACATTCCTTGGAAAATAATGAAAAAGCCGCTCTTGGCAGAGAGCAGACTTTCCAGGAGGCCAGTTAATGAGTTTTCTGCTCTTTTTGTGTCCCTTGTTTGAAAGTACCTGGTGGGGTTGTTTGGGAGCCTTCTGGAGTCTGGGGAGGGCTGCTGGCTTCTCCAGGCTGTGGGGATTTAGGGAAGCTCAGGGAGGGATGAAAACATTCTCAAAGTTCAGGCGCAATCTGTTTGTGACACCTCTCAAAGTGCCCAGCCTGGCAGCTCGGACAGGACTGAGATGGAAATGTCTGGATCCTCTTTTCTTTTAGGTTCTTTGTAGGTTTTTCTCTCTCTTATTTTTATTGGTGCCAAGACGTTCGATTTTAGTTTTTATTTTGGGCCTCATTGTCAGGAGCCAAACCAACCCTCTTCCTCTGACGGGAGAATGCGCTCTGGACGTACTTGCACTTTGTTTGCTTCCAAGATGCATCAGCTGTGCCCTGTAATTAAATTAATTTCCACCTATTCTTCTTCACTTCTCCCATCTCTCCTTCAGAAGCAATTGCAGCTCTTTGGAATTCTTCTCGTCGAGTGTTTCCGTCGTTAGCAATGGCCAGGGAGCTGCCTGAGGAGTGTTGTGTCCCTGGATTTCTGGGGATGAGCCCAGGGGTGCCCAGGTGGGCAAGGAGGCCAAGAACATCCTGGGCTGGATGAGGAATTGTGTGCCCAGCAGGAGCAGGGCAGGGATTGTCCCTCTGTGCTCCAGGGCTGTGTCCAGCTCTGGAGAGCCCTGGAGGGGCTGGAGCGTGTCCAGGGCAGGGAAGGGAGCTGGGGAAGGGGCTGGAGCCCCAGGAGAGGCTGAGGGAGCTGGGAAAGGGCTGAGCCTGGAGAAAAGGAGGCTCAGGGGGAACCTTGTGGCTCTGCACAAGCCCCTGAGAGGAGGGGACAGCCGGGGGGGGTCGGGCTGTGCTCCCAGGGCACAGGGACAGGAGCAGAGGGAACGGCCTCAGCCTGGGCCAGGGGAGGCTCAGCTCGGACAGCAGCAGGAATTTCCCCATGGAAAGGGGGCTCAGGCCTTGGCAGGGGCTGCCCAGGGAGCTCTGCAGTGCCCATCCCTGCAGGTGGCACCTGGAGGTGGCACTCAGAGCTCTGGGCTGGGGACAAGGTGGGCACGGGGCACGGCTGGGACTGCCTGGGCTGGGAGGGATTTGCCAGAACCAGGGATTCTGGAAATTGCACCAGGGCAGGCTCAGGGTGGAGATTGGGACAGAAAATTTCCCTGTCAGAGTGCTCAGGCCTTGGGCTGAGCTGCCCAGGGAGGTTTGCAGTCACTGTCTGTGGCAGTGCTCAGGAGCAGTCTGGATATGGCCCTTGGGGACAGGGTTTGGGTGATGCTGGTGGCACTGGGGTGGCACGGGGTGATCCTGGAGGGCTCTTCCCACCTCAGTCTTTCTGGGATTCTGGGATATTCCCTGCAGAGATTATGGAACAGATCAGGTGCTTCTCAGTTCCCAGTAACCACCGTTTTTATCGGAATGTTTTCCTGTGAAATCAGGGCAGTATTTAGGCACAAATCAGGCATCCTGCAGCCTCCAACGTTTGTTTCTCTGATGAGATGCTTTGGGGTTCTGCTGTCCCTGACCCTATCCCACTCTGGAATCTGCCTGGAGCAGGTTCTCCAAATCCAGCCTTGACCACGGAGCTGCTCCTGGGGTTGGAGTTCCCTCCTTCTCCTTCTCCTTCTCCTTCTCCTTCTCCTTCTCCTTCTCCTTCTCCTTCTCCTTCTCCTTCTCCTTCTCCTTCTCCTTCTCCTTCTCCTTCTCCTTCTCCTTCTCCTTCTCCTTCTCCTTCTCCTTCTCCTTCTCCTTCTCCTTCTCCTTCTCCCTTCCTCCTTACAATCCCTTCCTCTCCCAGGTGGGAAAAGTGGGAACCATGGAAAGGTTTGGGTTGGGAAGGGACCTTAAACATCATCTCATTCCAACCCCTTGCCGTGGGCAGGGACCCCTTCCACCATCCCAGATTTATTTATTTTTAATTTTACCTCTCTTATTTTCTTTTAATTGCTGAGGACATCTGTTTGGAAAATCCTGGGAATATGACAGTGGCCCCACATTCCCAAGGATGTTTGAGTGCCTGGAAACCTGCACTTTTATTTAATTATGTCATTTTTTTAAAGCCTAAATGAAAGAGCTCCAGGAGCATTTGGCCAGGTTGGGATTTTGGGATGCCAGTGCAGGGCCTGGAGTGGGGCTGGATGATCCCCGTGGGTCCCTTCCATTCAGGATATTCTGGGATTCCATGAAAATCTTTCCCTACAAATCAAGAGTCCCGGAGAGGCTGCATGTTGATTCCAGTTCTCCTGGAATTTTAAATTTTCCCAGAGTATCCCAGGCCACCTGAGGGGAAACCTGGGAGATAAGGGGTGGTTGTTCATGGGGAGTGACACAGAAGCGCTGCAGAAACGAGGAGAATTTGGAACCACGGATTTTTTTATCACTTCCTCCCCTTTGAGGGACACAATTCCCGAGCCAATCCCTTTTTTTATTGCTGCTCTCCCAGAGGTGGCCGCTGCAGCTTCAAAGGGAGAGGCTTTTACCACCCAGATGCAGCCAGATTTGGGATCAAAAATCGCTGCACAGTCAAACAGATCGCGGCTCTTTCCCTCCTGCTGCACCTTTTGTGTGAGAAGCAACCTCGCTTTCCATCATTGCCGTGGGTTTTTTTATTTTAAAAATATTTTTATTCTGTTATATTCTGTATTTTTCAGGGTTTTCGGCTATTTCTGGGAATCGTTGGGGAAATAACCCTATTTTATATAATTGTAGTTGGGGGTTTTGATTTAAAAATATTTTTAAATCGTGTTTTATTTTGTATTTTTCACATTTTTCAGCTGTTTCTGGGTACTGTATGCGGTGTTGTACACACAGAGTGACACCCAGTTCGAACATCCCCATCACTTCCTTTTGATTTTTTTTTATTTGATTCTCAAATAATTCAGAGTAACTTCTGCTGAGGGCTGACTTAAATATTTCATCTTCCTTTCTTTTCCGTGTCAAAGCACCAAACCATCCTGTGAGGAGCGAAAAAAAAAAAAAAAAAGATGTTTTGATCAGTGCCAGGCAGCAACTTCCCTTAATGCTGTTAAAAAAAAAGTATTTTTGGGTAAAAGAGAAGGAGATTTAAATGATGCTGTGTCATGTTATGACATGCTGGTATTAGTCAGAGCATAATTCCATTGATTAGTCATGAAATAACAGGAAAATACGGAGTAAGAGAATGTCTGTAAGACGGGCTGTAGCTTGAAATGAAGATTGAAAGGTTTATAATGGACTCTGGGAACCAGATTTAATTGAAGCCATTAAAACCAGGTTTCATCCTTGTTTTCTTCCGGACTGGGCATTTTCTTGGGAAATTGCTGAAAAACTTGCATGGAATCATAGAATATCCTGAGCTGTAGGGACCCACAGGGATCATCCAGTGCAGCTCCTGTCCCTGCCCAGACCCCCAACAATCCCAGCCCGGGCATCCCTGGCAGCGCTGTCCAAAGGCTCCTGGAGCTCTGGCAGCCTCGGGGCCGTGCCCATTCCCTGGGGAGCCTGGGCAGTGCCAGCACCCTCTGGGGAAGAACCTTTCCCTAAAATCCAACCTCAATCCCTCCTGGCACAGCTCCAGCCACTCCCTCTGCTTCAATACTTGGATTGATCCCAAAATTAAAAATGTCAAAACTTTGATGAGAAAAGGAGTTTGGAGTTTTGGTCATCTCTGAAATGAAGGTTCGTGGTTGGGACTTCATTCAAAAGATGATCTCAGGTAATTTTCTATTTCTTGTCCATATTTTATGATTTCATAATGCCCCAAAAAGCTGTGGCTGCCCCTGGATCCCTGGCAGTGCCCAAGGCCAGGTTGGACACTGGGGCTTGGAGCAGCCTGGGACAGTGGGAGGTGTCCCTGCCATGGCAGGGGTGGAACAAAATGATCTTTAAGATCCCTCCCAATCCAAACCATTCCAGGATTCTCTGAAGTCTGAGCCTGCAGATGAGCAGAGGATGATGCTGGAAAGGCCCCACATTCCCCTGACCTCTCCTTTCCCCTGGAATGCTCATGGAATCCATGGCTCTGCAGCTGCAGCTGCGCTTGATGGATCACCTGGGATCCAACCAAACTGGGGAAAAAAACAACTGTTTGCCGCTGAATTAGAGAGATTTGGAATTATGGATGGGTTGGGAGGGATTTTAGGGATCACCCTAAAGTGCCACCCCTGCCATGGCAGGGACACCTCCCACTGTCCCAGGCTGCTCCAAGCCCCAGTGTCCAACCTGGCCTTGGGCACTGCCAGGGATCCAGGGGCAGCCACAGCTGCTCTGGGAATTCCATCCCAGCCCGTTCCTACCCACACAGGAATGGATTTTTGCAGGACTCCACTTGAGTGAAGTTCTGGGAACATCCTCAAACTGGTTTAACTGCGAGCTCTGGTGGTGTCTGATGTGGTTCAGCTTCCTGAAAAAGCTCCAGAAGCGTGCAGCCTCCCAGGCATTGAAACAGGGCCTGGATTTTGTCAGGTTTGTTCCCCGGCATTCAGGTGGTTTTAGAGTCTTTTTGCCCTCTGCAAAGCTCTGAGCCAAACGGATGAAAAAGACGGAGTCTTCAGGTTCTCATTTTTCAAGGCTGCATGCTTTGTTTATTTTCCTTATCTTACAATTTTCTCAGTGCCCAACAAAGACGTTTGCAGCTGCCTGGACTTCTGACGACTCCTCCTGCACTGGGCTGTCGTTATCTTTTATACTAATTGCTACGCATTCTTTATTTACTATTAATTGCCAATACCTATCACTTATACTAAACAGGTCATCTCTACTTTGACCCAATCTCCTTAAACTACTTTGTGCCACAGTCACTGCAGAAATGGAGTGAGGGAAGAAGAAAGAAGAAGCAGGAGACAACGCCCCAAATTCTCCATCTTGCCCCCATTCACTTCAATGCTAGAAACATAAATTTACTGTTTTTTCACCCTGTGATAAGCTAAACTACAATCTTTCACACTCTTGTGGCCTGTAAACTCTCTCTCAGTGTAGGAAGTTTTTCCCATGGACTGAGATCAAAGCCAGTGTCTCTCTGAGCTCTGGGCTGGGGTCCCAGACCCCCCTGCCCAGGTCCCTGACCCTCCAGGGCAGCCAAAGGAATGCCCTGGACTCCAACAGGATTTCATGGATTTATTTATTCCTGCGAGGACCTGACGTGATTTCAGCCAGGCTCAGCTTGGTAAACCTGCGACGCGGTTTAAACTCGGTGCTGGGCTGCAGCCTAAGCCACAATCGCTGGCACAGAATCCCGGGATGGGTGAGGCTGGAAGGGCCCAGAGCGCTCACCTGGGGTCATCCCAGAGCACAGGATTGTGGATATTCTGGAATATACCTGTCGGATTTATTCAAGAGGGACAGGACCACTGAGAGATGTTTAAACCTCTATTTATTGCCTCGGTCCCATGAAGGGGTGAGAATGTCCCCACTGCAGAAGTTAAAGGTCGCCTGCCCGTGGTCAGTGGTCGCAAGAGCAGAGGATACAAGGTGTTTTAAAGGTTTATTTTAGCCACCAAACTGCTGCCAGGCAGATTGTTTCCAGTTTCACCCCAATCCCTAATTAATTTGTATCCCACGTCCTGCCGCGATGCAGGCCTCCCTCACCGACCCCATCCTGACACGCAGAACTTCTTGTCACACCATAAAACTTCTCACTCTTTCTGCAACTGCTTCTAGATCCAAACTTTAAAACCTTAAAACTTTTAACCTCTCGGGTTTTTTCCCCAAGATTCAGGTGGTTTTAGAGTCTTTTTGCCCTCTGCAAAGCTCTGAGCCAAACGCAAGAAAGAGACAGAGTCTTCAGGTTCTGATTTTTCAAGGTTGCACGCTTCGATTATTATTTCTTATCTCACAATTATTTCTTATCTTACACCTAGCTTGATGTGCTTCTGTCTAAACAACAAACCCACATTTCCTGCGTGTGGTCTCCAGATCCAGGAGCTTTTCCAAGGTCTCAGGTCGGACCCCGTATTCGTTTCTGTGTTTGGGCCTGAGTGCACGAGGTTCTGAGAATTTTCTGTGCCTGGAATTCCCACATATCCCCAGGGAGGAGACCCCCCCCGCGGGCTCTCTGGACAATCTGCTCAGGGCTGGGCAGAATTTCAGGGGAATTGCTGGGCTCAGTCCCTGCCCGTGGCTCTGGGGCCATTGCTGGGCCTGGAGCAGAGCCTGGGCCCTGCTCTGCCCCTCCCTGCACACAGGGACACACAGACAGACAGACAGACACACAGGGACACACAGACAGACAGACAGGGACAGACAGACAGACAGGGACAGACAGACAGACAGGGACAGACAGACAGGGACAGACAGACAGGGACACACAGACAGACAGACAGGGACAGACAGACAGACAGACAGGGACAGACAGGGACAGACAGGGACAGACAGACAGGGACGGACAGACAGGGACACACAGGGACAGACAGGGACAGACAGGGTCAGACAGACAGACGGACAGACAGGGACACACAGGGACAGACAGGGACAGACAGGGACACACAGACAGACGGACAGACAGGGACAGACAGACAGGGACAGACAGACAGACAGGGACAGACAGGGACAGACAGGGACACACAGACAGACAGGGACAGACAGACAGACAGACAGACAGGGACAGACAGACAGACAGGGACAGACAGGGAGAGACAGACAGGGACACACAGACAGACAGACAGGGACAGACAGGGACAGACAGGGACAGACAGACAGGGACAGACAGGGACAGACAGGGACAGACAGACAGACAGACAGACAGAGACAGACAGACAGGGACAGACAGGGACAGACAGGGACAGACAGACAGACAGGGACAGACAGAGACAGACAGACAGGGACAGACAGACAGATGGGGACAGACAGACGGACAGGGACAGACAGACAGATGGGGACAGACGGACAGACAGGGACACACTGGGACACCCAGGGACAGACAGACATACAGGGACACCCAGGGACACTCAAGGACACCCAGGGACATGCAGGGACAGACAGGGACATGCAGGGACACATGGGGACACTCAGGGACACACAGGGACAGAGAGGGACACTCAGGGACACTCAGAGACATCCAGAGGCACCCAGGGACAGACAGGGACACACCATGACACACAGGTTCCCTCAGGGACACCCAGAAACATCCAGGGGCACCCAGGGACACCCAGGGACAGACAGGGACACCCAGGGACACCCAGGGACAGACAAGGACAGACAGGGACAGACAGGGACACCCAGGGATACTCATGGCCACTCACGGACATCCAGGGACACCCAGGAACACCCAGGGACACCCAGGGACACCCAGGGACACCCAGGGACACCCAGGGATACTCATGGACACTCATGGACATCCAGGGACACTCATGGATGCTCATGGACACTCATGGACACCCAGGAACATCCAGGGACACTCATGGACACCCATGGACACTCATGGACACCCAGGGACACCCAGGGACACCAGGGGACACTTAGAGACACTCATGGACACCCAGGGACACTCACGGACACCCAGGACACCCAGGGGTTGGAGCTGGGCAGGATTTCCAAGTTGCTCCAAGGCAGGAGCAGAGCACACTGAGTGAAGATGAAGAGCTCTGCTCCAAAGCCTTCTCCTGACCCGAACCGAGGCACCGACGGAGACAAACCCTGCACGGACCTCCAGCTGATTTGTTCGAGTGCTTCGGGCTGTTTGCTTTCCAAGCTCCAGCTCGGCTCTTCTGACCTCCCTCTTCTCCCTTGCTCCCAGTCATTTATCATTCCCTTCATTAGGGGCAGTTTTCCAAACATGCCGCTGCCTGCTGGAGCGGCCTAAACGCCCTCCTGGAATTCCCCACGGAGCCGTCTGTCCTTCCCTCTGGACTTTTCCTAGTGCACTCCCCTCGGTGACGGCTCGGGTTGGCCCCAGGTGCCGATTCTGTTCCCGAATTTCCCTGATTCGCGAGTCGGAACGCGGCGTCCCTGCGCAGCTCCCCTCCCTCCCCCTGGGACAATTGGACACTTGGGGATGTCTCTGTCGGAGCTGATTGTTTAAAGCTTTTACAGCAGCCTCGTTCCACCAGTGTCATTTCTCCTCTATTGTTCCCTGCTCCTCGTCCTCCTTGGCTTGGAAGCAAAGCAGGACAAGCAATTACTGTCAGCTGCTGCTTCCCGGCTGGAATGAGGGCGTGGAAGGGGATCCCTCTTGGTTTTTTTCTCTGAGATTCAGGTGGTTTTAGAGTGTTTTTGCCCTCTGCAAAGCTCTGAGCCAAATGCAAGAAAGAGACGGAGTCTTCAGGTTCTGATTTTTCAAGGTTGCGCGCTTTGTTTATTGTTTCTTATCTTACAAATTTCTCAGTGCCCAACAAAGGTCTGTGCAGCTGCTCGGGCATCTGGTGACTCCTCGACTCCTCCTGGACTGGGCTGTCTCTATCTTTTATACTAATTGCTATGTATTCTTTATTTATCATTATTTGCCAATACCTATCACTTATACTAAACAGGTCATCCCTACTCTGACCCAATCTCTTTAAACTACTTTGTGCCACCATCACTGCAGGAAATGGAGTGAGGGAAGAAGAAAGAAGAAGCAGGAGACAACGCCCCAAATTCTCCATCTTGCTCCCGTTCACTTCCATACTAAAAACCCAAACCTACTGTTTTCTCACCCTGTGATGAGCTAAACTCCAATCTTTCACACTCCTGTGGCCTGCAATGCTTCCCACAGTGCAGGAAGGATTCCCATGGACTGGGATCAAAGCCAGTGTCTCTCTGAGCTCTGGGCTGGGGTCCCAGACCCCCCTGCCCAGGTCTCTGACCCTCCAGGGCAGCCAAAGGAATGCCCTGGACTCCAACAAGAGCGGGTGGAAGGGGATCCCGAAGTGTTCCAGGAGATGCAGCAGGGCCGGGACACTTCACCTGGATGGAGAACCTTGCCCAGGTTCGTATCTGCCCGCAGAGCGTAGGGAAGGCAGCTCAGCAGCCAGGAAAAGTCACCTCAGGGGGAATCCCAGAATTCCACAATGGTTTGGGGTGGAAGGGATTTTAGGGATCATCCAGCGCCACCTCTGACACGGGCAGGGACACCTCGCACTGTCCCAGGGGTGTCCAAGTCCCGTCCAAGCCGGCCTTGGAGATGAGAACTTATCCAGGTGCCTTTATTTTCAGTCTAAGTTTGGAGAAGACATTTGGGATTTGCCCCCCTTGGCCGCCCCTCAGCTCAGACCTGTTCAAGTTCCCTTTCCAGAGGGCACAGATTCCAATTGTTAGGCAAATTAACCCACGAACACCAGAGGTTTATGTCCAAGAAGGAGACAGAGGAGTCCTTTTACTTTATTCCAATAAAGGGAGAGGCCATGGGGCATTTCCCCTGGGGTCTCTCAGTTTTTCGGAGGACGCAGCCTCCTTTTTATCCCAATTTCCCGGCCGCATTTCCCTCTCTCTTTCCCCATTGGCTGAGGTACTTGAGAGGCACAGACTTCCCGAAATGCCTAAGATACCCCTTTTAATGTATAACCCCCCTAATTTTTAATTCTTATGGGATTTATGGGTTTTCCCCATTGTTGCTTTCATCTTTCAATATTCAATTTCATTTACAAACAAACCCATGGTTTGTTTATAAAGGCAAGTATCTTCTTTTCCATCCATCAATCAGTAGAATCATTCCCGTTGTTTCTCTCATCTCTCAGTGCCGGTTTTATCCACCAGCAGACCCAGGGCTTGTTTGGAAAGACAAATCTTGTCATTCCTCTCACTTTGGAGGTGGATGTGCACATTCCAGCCCGGCATTTGCACTGCACAGTCCCATGGATGTTTATCTGGGAACGGTTCCCTGAGCTGTGGCCTCGTTGGTGCTCTGCAACTGGGAGTCCTGGGAAGGACTGGATTCCTTACTGGGAAATTCTGGTTGTTCTGGAATCTTCCCGCTCAGCCTTTGAAGCCTCACATCCAAAATGTGGCAGATGGATAAAGGCAGCCTGAATTTGGAATCCCGAATTCTAACATCAGATCGAAATTGCCTAATTTTTTCCTGCAGGAAAGATGTGGAGGTCTTGGAATGAGTCCAGAGGAGCCACGGAGCTGCTCCAGGGCTGGAGCCCCTCTGGAGCCAGGCTGGGAGAGCTGGGGGTGCTCACCTGGAGAGGAGAAGCTCCAGGGAGAGCTCAGAGCACCTGAAGGGGCTCCAGGAGAGCTGCAGAGGGACTGGGGACAAGGGACAGAGGGACAGGACACCGGGAATGGCTCCCAGTGCCAGAGGGCAGGGCTGGATGGGAGCTTGGGAATCAGGAATTGTTCCCTGGCAGGGTGCTGAGGCCCTGGCACAGGGTGCCCAGAGCAGCTGTGGCTGCCCCTGGATCCCTGGCAGTGCCCAAGGCCAGGCTGGACACTGGGGCTGGGAGCAGCCTGGGACAGTGGGAGGTGTCCCTGCCATGGCAGGGAGTTGGAATGGGATGAGCTTTGAGGTTCCTCCCAAGCCAATTCATTCCATGACTTTATAATTTTATATTTTAAAATTTTATAATTATAATTTATAATTATAAATTTATATACTTTATAATAACAATTTACTGCATATGTTTTTATATATACACAGTATTTCTGTTTATAAAATGTTATCATTTTAGGCCCTCCGACAGCAGCGGCTTAACTGAAGCCCTGGCTGTGCTCATGGACATGGTTGGGAGCACCTGGGGTTAATGGCTGGAAGACATTCCATGGAATTCTGGGTTTTACCTGACTCAGCAAATTTTTTACCTCTGGGGGGAAAAAAAACAAAAAAAAAAAAAAAAAAAAAAAACTAAAAAAAAAAAAAAAAAAAAAAAAAAAAAAACACCAACCCACCCAAAAAAACCCCCCACACCTTTGGCTGGGAACAAAAAATAGAACAAAAAAATATCCTGACAATTCCTGGCAATTCTGGTTGAGTGCGCCTGGGGTGGGACTTTAGAAGGAAGCAATTCCTCTGGCGTTTTCCCACTCCTGCCCTTTTTGCCCGATTGCAGGGTGAAGGATTTGGGGAGCTCTGAGGCAGTGGGGAGCCCTGCTCCTGGGGGATTATTTGGGGCTCCCAGCAGACCAAGGTGGGCATTTGGGCTCCTGCTTTTCCTCCTTGGCCCTCTGTAGGTTCCAGTGTGTGCTTGATCCAATTCCTGGGAATGCAGTCTGGGACAACCCATCCCAGTTTTCTGGAATTGGGCTCGAATTAAGGCTGGGCAGGCAGAGGTGGAGCGGACTGCTCCAAAGGTGTGATCGTCTGCTCCAAAGGGAATTGCTGCTGCTCCGGGTGCTGCCAGCTCCCCCTCTGATCCCAGGCCTTCCAAACCTCCCATCCTGGCTGGATTTTTGCCGTTGTTCAGTCGGAAAACTGCAGCAAGCTCGGGTTTCCCTTCCAGCTGAGCCTCTACTGAGGCAAAATTGAATTATTGTGTTCATTGCTCCTTTATGGGCTGATAAAGAGCTGTCACAGCGCATGGATTAGGCCTTGGACTGCTGGATTTTTCCCTTTTTTTTTTTTTAATTTCCTGAGGAATCTCAAGCCTCACATCCCCCCCTTGGGTTTGTTTTTTTTTTTCCCTAAATGAATGAGGTATCACTTGAGGATGAAACCTAAGCTGCTGCTCCCCTCCCTTACCCCCGAGGAGAGGTTGGATTCGGCTCATCCTCTTGACTCCAAACCTCAGTGCCTTGGATATTCAATGACATTCCAGCCTGGACCACACCAGGAGCTCTGTGCTGGGCATCTCAGTTCCAGAGCCGGCCACTTCTCCCTTCAATTCCTCCCGTCATGTGGGCTCCGCCGTGCTGGAGGGCAATGTTTGACCTAAAAAACGAAGGAATTATTTTCAGATGTCCCCCAGGAGTGGCACTTCCAGCCCCGGAGAAGTGGTGGCATCTAAAAACAATTGATTGGAAGAAGTGGTGGCAGCTTTCCCAGAAACTGCTCTCCCTGGCACGGAGCTGGGGGAGGTTTCCTTGCTGAGGAGGAGACTCCGTGTGGGAACTGCCAGGGGACAGTGGGCGAGTGGAGCTTGGACGGTTTTCAACCCCCTGATCCCAGGAAATGAGAATCCCGGGAACTTTCTGGCTCAGGGAGGGAGGAGGAATCGATGGAGAAGGACTGGGAGCTTCCTGAGCTTCCATAATTTGGGTTTTGAGGCCTTTTCTGAGCTCTCCTCAGCATGCGCTCCACCAGCCAGGGGTTCTCCTTATCCAAGTGCCTTTTATTTCCATTTTAACCTGGTAGAAGGTGTTTGGAACTTCGGCTGCGCAGCAGCTCAGGACTCTCCAAGTTCCCTTTTCGGAGTGATTTGGAGGTGGATTTGAATATTCCAGCCTGCACAACTTGACAGCTGATTATCTGGGAACAGTAGCTGCTGTTGTTGTTGTTGTTATTATTATTATTACTAGCACTCTATTATCTTTATCTTTGCTATAGTTACTGTTATTATGATTATTTTGAGTTATTATCGAGTTATTATTGAGTTGATAATTGTGACAATTATAATTATAATTATAATTATAATTATAATTATAATTATAATTAGAAGGAGAAGAAGGAGAAGGAGAAGGAGAAGGAGAAGGAGAAGGAGAAAGCTGACGCCCGGAGCCGCCGTCTACGGCTGCGCCGCCGCCTACTGAGCCCCTCCTTCCTCTCCTACGCCTCCTCCCCACCGCCGCCCTCCTCCCCATCCTCCTCCGCTACCCTCCGCCTCCTCCTCACCTCCTCCTCCTCCTCCGCCCTCCTCCTCCTCCTCCTCCCCTCCTCCTCCGCCTCCTCCCCGCCTCTCCCGCCTCCTCCCCCGCCTCCTCCTCCTCCTCCCTCCTCCTCCGCCCTCCCTCCTCCTCCCCTCCCCTCCCCTCCGCGCCTATAGAGAAGGCTCTGACTAAGAAGAAAGAGAAGAATTGTCATTACCTCACTGGTGCTCAGCAACTGGGAACCCACAAGCTGACGTCCTGAGAAGAACTGGAAAGGACTTGGGAGGGTTTTAACTCAGGAGCTTGGCCTTTTCCTTGTGGCCTGGGCCAAACTCCACAGGGATATCGGGCAGGAAAACTTCTCCAGGCAGGGATGGGGATCTGGAGCTCCTGGCGTTGAAACTGGGGTTGTGCTGCCTCACAATGGGAATTTGCTGAATCCCAAAGTTCTCTCTGGGTTCCTGGTGGCAGGGGAATGATACAGATGGGGCTGGGAATGGTGGAAGACTGTGGAGAGCCACAAGGTTTCCCCTGAGCCTCCTTTTCTCCAGGCTCAGCCCCTTTCGAGCTCCCTCAGGAGTTTTCCTGCTCCTTCCCAGCTCTGTTCCCTTCCCTGGACACGCTCCAGCCCCTCCAGGGCTCTCCTGCAGGACTGGACACAGCCACAGTGGGAATTCCTGCCCGTGGATCTGCTGGGCAGGAGGGTGTTCCTGCCTGGGACAATGCAGGTGTGGAACCTTGTTTTGAGATTTGCTCTGCCAAACATTGAAATTCCCTCACTGGGACAACGAGGAAAACAGGAACTTCGTCTCCAGGGAAGTGCAGCATTTCCCACCTTTTCTGGTGTTCTTCTTTCTGTACTGACTCTTCCCCTGCCCGAGCCCCAAATCCCACACTGGGAGGGGAAGTGGAGCTGTCAGGGCATGAAAATGAGGAGCCAGGGTGGGAAAGGCAGGGAATGAGCCTGGTGCTGCTGAGGAAGGTGTGGCAATCTCCCTGTGATGGGACAGAAATCCTGCCTGAGGTGGGAATGGAGCCACCAGGGCTGTTCCTCCCTGGCACCAGGTCAGGAAATCCAGGATTGGAGGGAGAGTGTCCAGGAAGTGCTGGGAGTCTGCAGGGGTTGGGATGGAGCTTCCAGGGAGTTTGGCTCTGCACCTAAATGTGGGAAATCTCCAAACCTCCGCCCTGGGAATTCTGTTGGGTTTTGTCCCGAGCAGAGGGGTGGTGGGGAGCGAGGAGTATGGGGCAGATGTTCCCATCCCACCTGGATGTGTCCTGGAGCTCAGGGAGGACAAATCTCTGAGGGTCCAGACACAGAGGGTGTTGCTGGAATTGTTTTGAGGTGAGTGGGTGCAAATGGCCGAGTGCTGGGTCCAGCCCTTGGATCACAAGAACCCCACGGAGTTCCAGTCTGGGGCAGAGGGCCTGGAAAAGCTGGAAAAGGCCCTGGGGGTGCTGGTGACAGGGGCTGGACATGAGCCCAGGGGTGCCCAGGTGGGCAAGAAGCTCCTGGCACCTGGGCTGGATGAGGAATTGTGTGTCCAGCAGGAGCAGGGCAGGGATTGTCCCTCTGTGCTCCAGGGCTGTGTCCAGCTCTGGCTCCTGCAGGAGAGCCCTGGAGGGGCTGGAGCGTGTCCAGGGCAGGGAAGGGAGCTGGGGAAGGGGCTGGAGCCCCAGGAGGGGCTGAGGGAGCTGGGAAAGGGCTGAGCCTGGAGAAAAGGAGGCTCAGGGGGAACCTTGTGGCTCTGCACAAGCCCCTGACAGGAGGGGACAGCCGGGGGGGGTCGGGCTGTGCTCCCAGGGAACAGGGACAGGAGCAGAGGGAACGGCCTCAGCCTGGGCCAGGGGAGGCTCAGCTCGGACAGCAGCAGGAATTTCCCCATGGAAAGGGGGCTCAGGCCTTGGCAGGGGCTGCCCAGGGAGCTCTGCAGTGCCCATCCCTGCAGGTGGCACCTGGAGGTGGCACTCAGTGCTCTGGGCTGGGGACAAGGTGGGCACGGGGCACAGCTGGCACTGCCTGGGCTGGGAGGGATTTGCCAGAATCAGGGATTTTGGGATTCTGTGGAATTTTGCATTTTTAACCTCTCTTCTCCATGTGGAACTGGCCTTGCCTGGCAGCAGAGCTGGCTCAGCCTGGTCCTGCTGTCACTGTTTGTTATCACCTCAGAGCTCTTTGCTATGAGCTCATTATCAATTCTATTGCTGATAACAGCTCCTACATCAGCCTTGGCTCTCTGGGCTTTGGGTGGCACCAGAAATCTTCTTTTAAAGAGTTTCTCACATGCCGATAGAGCCCAAGAAGGCACCAAGTTCCTAAGCAAGACTATCCCACAAGATTTAGTATTTCCATGAACTCTCCTCTGCTGCTTCTGGGACTTGCAGTCCTTGAACTCCATAAATATTTTACCTCCAATTCATGCTTGACCTCAGACTTCTCCAGAGGCTGAATCCTGCCCTGGGCTGAGTGGAAATTTTAAAGTAGGTTATTGGAGACGTGCATTTAGGCTTCACCAAGCAGAGCCCAGTGCTGGATATTTCTGGAGCTGCCGCTTCTCGTGAAAGGCTCCAACGGGACTGGAAAAAAAAAAAAATAAAAAGTGTGTGTGCTTCCCTCTTCCTTATCTCCTGCAATGTCCAGAAAATGATCCTGGCTTTTACAAAATAAGGCTGAGCTCTTCGCCCCGATGAATTTCTGCGGCAGAAAATTCCCCAGGCTGGTTCTGGACCTCTTTGGGAAGCATTTCCTTCCACTAGTCCCAAATGGATGGGGCTGGGATCTCCTCCAGGGTGTTCCTGGGGCTCCCCAGGGGCTGCAGGACCGTGGGCATTAATGTGGTGTTTTCGTGGGTATTACCATCTCCTGAGCAGCAGCAGCAAAGCACAAATCTGGCGAGGAGCGAGTGATTTTCTCCAGCAGAATAGAGTTTTTTTCAATCTTGCTGTAATCCCACTCTTAAATCCCATCAGAAAGGATGAGTTTTTAATATCATTTGTCTCCAGAAAATTGAAATCTAGAAAATAGCAGGTTTTTGGTTGTTTTTTCTTTTTCTGGGTGAGAGGAATGAGAGAAGTGCCATCAGTCTGCAACCTGAATTGCGGCCCCCTCATCCCACGCGCTTGTGCACAGTCACGCTGCAGCTGGAAAACCAAATATCGGGATTGGGAGGCCCTTATTAAATCACTCGCGAGGTTTAAACTTGGAATTAAATCCATTTCTGGCGGGTCTGTGACAGTGTGACGCCGTGGGAACTTCATGGGCCGCGCTTCAAGCGCAAAACTCGATTTTTGCCTGAAGTTCGGTGCGGTTCAGGGCTCATTCCAGTGCCAGCTGGATGGCACAGGGATCTTGTCCTTTTCCCCTTGGTGCTCCAGAATCGTTGGCTCTGATGGGAAAAAGCTGTGTTGGCGTCCAGGTGAGCTGTGCACAGATTCCCTGCTGGCCCTGGGGAATTCCAGAGGTGGGGAAATGTCATCTCGGGAGAATCACGGAAGGGGTTGATGGAAGGGTGTGGGATGGAAGGGTCGGTCAAGGGCATCCAATCCAACCCTCTGCCATAGGTGGGGATGCCACTCACTATCCCAGTTTTCCTTGGACACTGCCAGGGATCTGGGGGCAGCCACAGCTGCTCTGGGCACCCTGGGAGGAAATTTTCCCTAATATCTGATCTAAACCTGTCATTTTCCAGTTTGAGGCCATTCCCTGTGTCCTGTCCCTGCAGCCCTTGGGAATTGTCTCTCTCCAGCTTTCCTGGGGCTCCTTCAGGCCCTGCAAGGCCACCCTGAGCTCAGCCCAAAGCTTCTCCTGGCCAGGCTGAACAATGCCAGCTCTGCCAGCCTTTGCTCCCAGCAGAGCTGCTCCATCCCTCTGCTCATCCTGCTGCCTCCTCTGGGCTCTCTCCAGCAGCTCCAGGTGCTCCCTGTGCTGGGTCCCAGCTCTGCAGCTGGGCTCTCACCTCAGCGGGCACAGGGGCACAACCCCAATCCCTTTCCTGATCCCAATCCCTTCCCTGATCCCAATCCCTTCCCTGATCCCCAATCCCTTCCCTGATCCCAATCCCTTTCCTGATCCCCACACTGGGCACAGGGGGCTCTGGGCTGGGGCAGCTCCAGCTCTCCCAGGGCTGCTCCATCTGGAGCCTGGATTGATCCCAGGGTTGTCCCAGTCCAGGTTCAGCACCAGCGCTTGGCTTTTCCCAAAGGATTTGCAGGCCAGGGGCTCCCGTGGGGCACAGGAGGAGCTTTGCTGCCAGCAAAGTGCCACCGAGAGCAATTCCTGCCCCTCTCCAGCTGGGCACCCGCTCTGCCCAGACACTTTCATCGCTCCAATTTCCTAACCAGGGAACAACATTGTCTGCCCTGCCCTGAGGGAAGCGTTGTGAAAATAAAGGGAATGGGAGTTGTGAAAATAAAGGGAATTGGAGTTGTGCAAGGCCGGAGAAGCAGCTTTTCAAAGGTGTCTATTCAAATGCAGGCAAATATGTAGGGCAGTAGAAGAAAACACCCCCAAGCAATGCTGGGCCTGGTTATTCCAAACTCCATTGAGAACTCTGGCTGCATTTCTGGGCTCCTGAAGAAACTGGGGAGCCATTAGGCCTTGGAAAAAGGCTTGGAATGACACCCCAAGGGAAATCGGTAAGGAAGTGAAGGAGTGTGTCCTCAAGGATATAAAGGAAGTTTACCGCGGGAGATAAGGACTTTCTTTGGAGGCAGTCGGAATTGTGCGCTGTAAATAACGTTTGCTAACGGCGGATGGTTGTGGGAAAACAAACCGTGGAAAAGTTGTTGGGAGAGCGTGGCCGGAGCCACGTGTGGAGGGAGGAAAAACCAAAACCTGCCAGGGTTGTGTCATTAAAAGTTCTTCTCTGAGTGTGTTGATAGGAGAGAGGGAAGTGAGGCTTCCGCAGCCCCGCTGAGGGTTTGAAGGGAGTCATTCCCTGTGCGGATTCCTGGCTTGTTGGGAAAATTCTAGGAATGGGGTTGTGTGGCAAGGTGGAGCCAGGTGGGGATCAGGGCTGTGCTCCCAGGGAACAGGGACAGGAGCAGAGGGAACGGCCTCAGCCTGGGCCAGGGGAGGCTCAGCTCGGACAGCAGCAGGAATTTCCCCATGGAAAGGGGGCTCAGGCCTTGGCAGGGGCTGCCCAGGGAGCTCTGCAGTGCCCATCCCTGCAGGTGGCACCTGGAGGTGGCACTCAGTGCTCTGGGCTGGGGACAAGGTGGGCACGGGGCACAGCTGGGACTCTGTGGCCTTGGAGCTCTTTTCCAACCTCAGGGATCCTGGGATTCCGTGAACATTTCACTGCTGAAATTGAGGAGGTGTCTCCTAAGGATGTGTGTTCTCCCTAAGATTTATAACGGAACCCACTCGGATTTTGATGGCAGAAGATAAAACCATGACGCAGATAAACCGTATTTCAGGCTTCTGCTAAATGTTAAGATCCTGGGAATAGCAACGCTCTCCAGTGGGAAATTCCTTCCAGGGATAAGGATAACTTACCAACTCCAGCTCCCTCCTGGGAATCAGCACAATGAAATCAGCCGAACCTTTCAGAACAAACTAAAACCAGAATTTTACCTGAGCTCAGCGCCCGTCACACCAAATTTCATCCCGAATCGTTGAAGTTTGCTGAGGTGACAGATCCAGAAAATCACGTCGTGCCACTCCTTGGCAGCTCCTCCCAATCCCGGTTGGACTTGGTGGACGTTGGTTTATTTTCCAGCTTCCCCCTTTCACAGAACCCTTGGGATTTGAGACGCATTTCAGAATTTGGCCTTCCAAACTCATGGCACCAAGAGGGGCTGGGTGCCTCCCAGCCCGTGTGTGTATGTGTGAGAATTGTTTTTTTATTCCTCTTTGGAATGTGGTCAGTTTATGAGCTCTCCCCACACCCTTTCTCTGCAGGAGTCGATTCATTTCTTTGTGAGCTTTGCTGTTAAACTGTGCATAATTTGGGGTTTTTACTGTTCTCCCCCTGCTCTTGAGGCTGCTTTGTGAGTTTTGAAAAGATGCTAATTTTCCTTTTGTTGTTTTCTGTTGACCGCTTAATCCTTTCCCCGTTCCAATTGTTTTTCTTATTGCTCCCCTCCAACTTTTCTGTTGTTTGAAATGTCTGTCATCCCGAACTCGCCTTTGTTCTCCCAACAATGATTTTGGGAGCCTCCCTGCTGTGGAACATTCCAAATGTGTGTGTGGCTGTGGATGGGGGATTTTGGCCTTCCCTGCTCTTTGACGCCTCTCTTTCCTTCGTCTGGGCTGTCGGCAGATCCAAGTCCTTCCCTTGGAATCTGATTGCCAGGCAGAACCGCCAGGAGCTGGATGTCCCTCAGACCCCACCAGGGTGGGTTTATTTCGTTGGGTTTTGGGCTGACCAGGACCCCACCTTAGCTCAGAAAAGGAATTGAAGCCTCCCAAACCCCCCAGCTGCTCCGCAAACATTCAGGAGCTGTGTCCTTATCCATCCTACAAAGTGGAAGCAATCCAAAGTTGTGACTCACTCCCTCAGAGAGAGTGGAGAACAGGCTGAAATCCCTGGGGGTATTCTCTGATCGGAGGGGAAGTCCAGATATTTATCAGGTGCTAAAATATTTTCAGTTTCACTTCAAAGAATTTCACCTCAAAAGACCTTGGTCCCTCATAATCATCTCCAAAGGTGTGGGAATCACAGCTGGTGGGGGGGAATTCTGAGAATTTTGGGGTGGCAAGGGCTGGATCTTAAAGATATTTGGGTGCCCAGGATTAGATAACAGCAATATTATCGCCCTGAGCCTAAAGTGGATATCCTTAACTCAATCCCAATCCAGGCCCTGC
This sequence comes from Hirundo rustica, assembly GCF_015227805.2. Classification (NCBI taxonomy): domain Eukaryota; kingdom Metazoa; phylum Chordata; class Aves; order Passeriformes; family Hirundinidae; genus Hirundo; species Hirundo rustica. Next base: position 117,903,220 of record NC_053451.1, read on the forward strand.
AGGAATTCAATAACTAAAGAGCCACTGGATGAAAATGGGACAGGGATGTTCCATTATTGTGTCCAGGTGGATGAGTGGAAGTGCTAAATGGGAGGAGAGGATTTAGGGCTGTGGCTTCTGCAGGCAGAGAGAAGCCTCTGTGAAGAGTTTTTTGGGGATGGGTGGAATTTAAGGAACCTGCTTGGAAGGCCTTGGAGCCTTCTGGGAAACTTCTTGCTGTTCGATTCGTTTCCATGGATATTGAGGGAAGCGGGATTTGAAAGTCGCGGTACCCACACCAAAATCACAGCTTCTGTTCACTGCTGTAACAGCTCTGCATTTCCAGGTGTATTTTATCCAGGGTGGATGTGGCTTAGGAATGGGAATCACTGAGCTGCTCCAAAAAATGGGCTCCTTTAGGAGAATTCATCACCCACATTTGCCATTCCCACCCAAAACGGTTTCGTTCCTGTAAAAGCAAATTTGGGATTGGCCAAGAGGCTTCTAAACCATCCTGGACAAGAATTCCTGAGGGAATGCTGCAGAACACCAACCATTCTTTCCAGGGTCTGTCTCAGGGGTTTGGAACTGGATTACAGAGGGCAGATTCTCACCCTCACCATGGAAAACTGGAAATCCTGGGAGAAATCCAGTTTTTTCCAGAGCATATAATCAACATCTGGGCGTGGAGCAGCTGCAGCTGTGGTAGTTGTAGTGACATCTCCTCTCTGGCCCAGTGCAAGGCTGCAGAGTCACAGAATCATGGAATGCTTTGGAAGGACCTTAAGGATCATCCCATCCCACCCCTGCCATGGCAGGGACATCTCCCAATGTCCCAGGCTGCTCCAAGACCTCTCCAAGCTGGGCTCGGGCACTTCCAGCTCCTCTTACCCCACCACTACCCCCTCGACAGCACTGGAGAAATCCTCATCTGCCAGGGAAAATTCATCTTCCCTGAAATGGTGTCCATTCCCAAAGGATCCTCCCAGCCCTGCTTGGGACAACTCTGAATCCCAGGGGAGGAGCAGCAACTCTGCCTGGAGGAAACTTTTAACCTTGGTGGTGTCTCTGAGCTGGTGACAAAGTGGGATTTCAGGAGAACTGAGCAGCAATTTCTCCGGGATTCTGGCTTCATGGGAGGTGCTTTGCCCAGGACAGTGTCGCAGAATCATGGAATGGTTTGGGCTGGGGGGGACCTTAACCCCATCCAGTGCCACCATCCAGGGACACCTTCCACTGTCCCCGGCTGCTCCAAACCCCTATGTCCAACCTGGCCTTGGGCACCTCCAGCTTCTCCTACTTCACCCCTCAACCCTCTACACAACTGGAGACCTCCCACCTGCAGGGAAAGTTTTTTTTCTCCTTCCCTGAAATCGTGCCAATTCCTTAAGGAACATCCCAGCCCTGGTTGGGACAACTCTGAGTCCCAGGCGAGGAGCAACAGTTTTTCCTGGAGGAAACTTTTAACTTTGGGGGTGTCTCTGAGCTGGTGACAGACAGAGCTTTCAGGAGAACCGGGCAGCAATTTCTCCGGGATTCTGGCTCCATAGGAGGGGATTTTTCCAGGACACAAGGTTGGGAATCACACCCTGCTGCAGCTCAGGAGTTGTCCCGTGGCAGATACGATCTGCCCTCAGTAAATTCATTAAGTGCACAAACACAAAGACTCCCTTTGGACAATTAGGACCACGAGGGAGGGGTTGGGAAGATGATTGCTCCCTCCTGGGAAGAGATGAAAGCCTCCAGTGGGAAAGAGAAGAGATTTTTTTCCTGATAGATCCTCAGATTAAACCCGAGGGGCTGCTTGAGCTGGAAGTCTGCCTTCTGTTTTGTATCAATAACTGGATTTCAAATGCTTGGCTCCCACTCCTGTTTGTAGGTAATGGTTCTCTGTCGAGCTCCCTCTGCTTTCTTGGAGGTGGATTAGGACGTAATTAAATATGAGCAACTCTAACGAAAACCATGGGTCTATCAAAGCAAATTAATTGCCGGGTCTGGTTTGGAACTTGGGAGAATCACTGCAAACAATGGATTTGTTCCATCTTCCCTGAATGCTTCACTTCTGCCCTGTCTATTTACAGCAGAATGCTTGGGATTTGCTGCAAGCAGGCAGAAAATCATAATTTTCTTGTGCAAACACAAAGGAGAGCCAGCTCCTCATGTTTATTCATGCCTCTGTGGCAACTACTCGGTGTAAAGTCTGCTTAAGCCCCTATTTCACAACTAGAGATGGACAAAGGAGCCTCCTTGGAAATGAAAACCGGGGAATTTCTCTCCTGCTGCAGCTGCAATCTGAGTTTGTTAAACGGCAAAGAATTCGTGCCTGGCTAATGGGGCATCGATAAAGATTCACTGAGCTCATGCAGAGACAGAAATTTAGGAGGAATCAGAGCCAGAGGTGGTTTGGTCCATGGCTCCATGGGCAAGTCCAGCTGCTGGGACTTGGCACTTCCCAAGGCTGCCCATGGAATGGCCGAGCTGCTCTGTGGGATATGGCAGGGAGAGGTTCCTGCCCAAGACAAATGTTTAAATGTGAGAAAAGCTGAAAATTTAGGCGATGCTGGGAAAGGTCTTAGTGTTTTGTGATGAATTTGAAGGTGAATGAGTCTCCATCTGTCCCATCTCTCCCTGTCCTCAGCCTCAGCCCATCCATTTGCGATTGCTACATCTGGAGAGGCTGAAAAGCAGCTGGAACAGAGACAAAGGAGGGTTTGGCTGCCCAAAATCCAATCCTCTCAGTTCCTGTGGTTGCTGGAATCCGGGATGTGCTTCTGGCTGAGTTTGCACTTGGAGGTGCGTGTGTGTGTCAATGGAGGGATTTGGAGCTGCTTTCATTCCCTTTTTGGCTGTTTCATTATCCAAAAGGAGAGGGAAATGTTCACCCCCAGCACCACGAGCCCTGGCCAGAGCAGCTGGATCCTGTGGTGGGAGGGAGGAGGAGCAGGGAAGCATCTGATGCCTTGGGAAGGCTGAGCTGGAACAGAGACTGGACAGAGCTGGAGAATAAAGTAGAGATTTACTGAAAGGCCTTTAAGGATTCACCCTGGGCAGGACAAGAGCCTGGCCAGGGCTGCACCCAAGGTGGGACCAAAATGGTCACAAAATGGACACAAAATGGACACAAAATGGAGCCCCAGTCACGAGGTCTCACACTTTGATAAGTTTGGGTCCATTTGCACCTTGGGGTTTCATTGTCCAATTCCAGCTCCAGGTTCTGCAGTCCCATCCTTCTTGTTTTCTCCCCTCAGCCACCGTTGTTTGTGCTTTGGGGCTGAACACTTGTCCCAGTTGTCCTTGGTGTGCAGCAGGAACAGGATTTGTTTTGTGTGGCTGCTGTGTGCAGAGAGCTGAGTGAGCCTGAGTGTGAGCTCAGAGCTGCACCTGGGCAGCACAGAACATGGAACACTGCAAAGGTAAAAATTAAAGCATCACATCCACCTGGATTTTTGGTGCTCTGGGACAGCTTTTGGCACACCTGGCTTTCCCAGAGCAGCAGCAGCCCAAATATCCACACTGGGGTTGGGTCTCCAGAGATTTGAGGAAATCTCCCATCCTTGGGAGATTGATAGTGGGACAACCAGCACTGGAACTTTTCACTGTGCAGCTGGAAATCCTCGGGAATTCTCTGAGCTTTCCATGTGAAAATGAGGGCAAACAAAAATCCACTCCAGTCCTGGTTGTGGTTTTCCCTTCCTCGATTTGTTTGTTGAGTCCACTTCCCCGGCTCAGTGCACACTGAACACAATATTATAAACAGAATTTTGAGCAGAACCCCCCCTGAATTCTCCAGGTTTCCTCACAATTCCTGCAAGCAGGGAGAGATTTGCCGTGGAATTCTGTGGGAGGGGAACCAACCTTGAACACTGAATTATCAGATGTTTATAAAGAGCAATTCCAGTGATTATTTCCCCTTCGGCACCATCGTGGTTTGTGCTAAAAGCACGCCCAGTCTAACCCAGTTTGCAGGGATGGGATGTGATCTCCAGCATGGAAAACCTGCTGAATTATCAAATATTCTGGGAAAATATCCCCCCCTGTGAGGGTGTTGAGGCCCTGGCACAGGGTGCCCAGAGCAGCTGTGGCTGCCTCTGGATCCCTGGCAGTGCCCAAGGCCAGGTTGGACACTGGGGCTTGGAGCAGCCTGGGACAGTGGGAGGTGTCCCTGCCATGGCAGGGGTGGCACTGGGTGATCCCTAAAATCTCTCCCAACCCATCCATAATTCCACATTTCTCTAATTCAGCTGCAAACAGGGGGGTTTTCCCAGTTTGGTTGGATCTCAGGTGATCCATCAGGAACAGCTGCAGCTGCAGAGCCATGGATTCCATGAGCATTCCAGGGGAAAGGAGAGGTCAGGGGAATGTGTGACCTTTCCAGAATCATCCTCTGCTCATCTGCAGGCTCAGACTCCAGAGAATCCCGGAATGGTTTGGATTGGGAAGGACCTTAAATCCCACCCAGTGCCACCCCTGCCATGGCAGGGACACCTCCCACTGTCCCAGGCTGCTCCCAGCCCCAGTGTCCAACCTGGCCTTGGGCACTGCCAGGGATCCAGGGGCAGCCACAGCTGCTCTGGGCACCCTGTGCCAGGGCCTCAGCACCCTGCCAGGGAACAATTCCTGATTCCCAATCTCCCATCCAGCCCTGCCCTCTGGCTCTGGGAGCCATTCCCTGTGTCCTGTCCCTCTGTCCCTTGTCCCCAGTCCCTCTGCAGCTCTCCTGGAGCCCCTTTAGGTGCTCTGAGCTCTCCCTGGAGCTTCTCTTCTCCAGGCTGAGCAGAATAAGAATAATCCAACAATACAAAAAGTGCATATTTTATGGAGGGCTCCTCATTCCCGGAATTTGAAAGTCAAAGTGGCTTTTTCAATGAAGTCTTTGAATTTCCTTGGTAAGAATATCAGGCTTTAATTCAATTTTCTTGTCTTCCATGGGGAAAACAGGCTTTAAAACACCTTGACTGTGCCTTGCAGCCTCAGTTTACACAAACTGTTTGTCGCGAAGCTCGTTGTCACCTGCCTGCCTGAATTTTGGGCATTATATCTTTATTTTTATTGTGGAAAACTGGAAAAGAATTCATGGAGAGGGATTGAAAAATTCAGCGAAAGACTGAAAATTAATTAAATTCGAATGAATTAAAATATGTGTGTTTAGCAAATACTTTTTTTTTTAACATAAAACCAACTTGAAATTCCAAGTGTGTCCTGAAACTAATCCCTGGCTCAGTTTCTATTGGAACACGTTAGTTCAGACTAATTTTAGGCTGGCTCCTGGGCTGGCTCTGGGATCCAGAGTGAAAACCTGCTGCCCAGCACGATCCTGGACACGGGAATCAAGCTCCTGCTTCCCAACTTCCTTTTGGAAGAACCTCTCCCTGCCCCTTTCCCATCTGGCGTGCCCAGGGAGAAAACTTGGATGCTTCGAGACATCCTGTTGTTGGTTTCACTGCCTGAGAAAAATGGGATTAGGTAGGGAGTAGAATTAAGATATTTTCTGGGACCACCGGGATCTGGGATTTGCTGCAGGGATTTGTTAATTGAAGTGGGTCGGATGAAATTGTTCCGTGTGTTTTTCTCTGTGTGAGAGAAATAAAGGGACAGGTGGTGTGAAAAGCTAATATTCCCCAATACATTCCTGCCCAGGATTCTGTGTCTGTTTGATGCCTTTCCCTGGAATTCTCCCTTGTTTCTGGCTTTTTTGTGCCTCACGAGGCATCGTTCTCTCACAGCATCATGGCTCCTCCCTTCCATTGAATGTTGGGAAGAAATCCCTCCCTGGGAAGGTGCTGAGGGACTGGAATGGAATTCCCAGAGCAGCTGTGGCTGCCCCTGGATCCCTGGAAGTGTCCATGGCCAGGATGGACGCTGGGGCTTGGAGCAGCCTGGGACAGTGGGAGGTGTCCCTGCCCATGGGAATAGGATGATCCTTTAAATCCCTTCCAACCCCAAACTATTCCGTGACCAAACAACACCTTGTGCCATAATGTCCCTGCATCCCCCACATCTGTTCCCATTTTTAAGGCTGGGATTTCAATAATTCCTTCTTGCCAAGCCCAGTAAAACTGCTCAGGATCATCTTCCAGGAAGGGGGAGAAAACGGGTGTTTTATTTAATAGGAATTTCTGCTTCCCAGGGCTTCCTCTCTTGCTGACAGCTCTGTAATTCCCCATCATTTTTCCAGGGAAGTGCTGTGCTTTCTATTTCCCAGCCACTCCAGGATCACAGATTCCTGGTGCTGGCTCCTTCTTGTGCCAGGGAAATCCTTCATTTGCCAGAAATCCTCCATTTGTTAGAAATCCATAATCCGTTAGGAATCCACAATTTGTCAGAAATCCATAATCTGTCAGAAATCTTATTCACCTGTGTTTCCCACCTTGGCTTTTCCTTGGGAATATTGGATCCGAGTTAACTCTCGCTCTGTGAACACACAGAATTCACTCCCATAGATCTGACACCTCCGTGGGATTTCCTCCATTCCTGCTTGGAAAAGCACCACTTTTACTCCTCTGATTTGTTTTTACTGCCTTTATCCCTCACCACTCAACATTCCCATGGATTCCTGGGCTTTGCCTGCTCCATCCTTAGTTCTGTCTTGGCCCCCACAATGTGCACGAGCGCTCTTTGAGGTTCTGGGCACTGAGGGCTCCATTTTAAATCCAGAGGTTGCATCCAGGCATTTCTTTGGAATCTTGTGGCTTTCCATTGCACTTTCAATGGAATCTCCATCGCTATTCCCGATTATCTTCCTAGGAAATTCCCCCAGCCACCTCCAGCTGCTGGACTCTGGATCTCCTGAGATCCATTATTTCTTTGCTGCTGTTCTCGCAGCTCCTTCTTCTTGGAATACTGAATTCTTCATCCCAATTATCTCCCAGTTTGTCACTTGTCCCTCACTTGGAACTGGGCAAAAGGCCCAGCCAAGCCACCCCAACCTTCTCCAAATCCCATCCAATGCCAAATTCACCTGCTCCAGGCACTTATCCCCCTGAATTCCTTGTCCGAGAGTTTTCCATGTCCCATCAGATATTCTTGGGAACACTCCTTTGTCCCTCTTTCCTTTTTAAAGTGGTTTTTAGGAGCTTTTTCTAAGTGAGATCGGTGTCATTTTCCCTGCTCTGTTTTCAACCTGATGTTCAACAATCTCTTCCCTGTTTTTTTGTTTTTGGTTTGGTTTTCTATTTTTTTTTTTTTTTTTTTTTTTTTTTGTTTGTGTTTTTTTTTTGTTTTGTTTTGTTTTGTTTTGTTTTGTTTTTTGGGATGTGGGTTGTTTTTTTTTTTGGTGGGGTTTTTTTGTTTGTTTGTTTGGGTTTTGTTGTTGTTGTTGTTGGTTTTGGGTTTTTTTGTTTTTTGGGGTTTTTTTTTTTGAATCATGGATCTCTCTCCTGGATGAACCTCCACGTTGATTCCTGCCTTTCTTTCCAGCAGTGCTGCTCCAAATTTGTCCTCCCAATGATTTTTGGCCATGTTGGGTCTTGAAGGAATGATCTCCCTGCTGGATAATCCAAATCCTGCTCTCCATCCTGTCCCTGAGCTACAGAAACCCAGCAGAAACTGATGTTTGGAGAAATTAATCCCTAAAACTTCTCTTCCTCTTCTTATTTTGTGTTTGTTTTGGTTTTGTTGTTGTTTGCTTTGTAACCACCAACAGCACAAAAGGAGCCCTGGATTATCCCACCGAAATTCCTGCAATAAAAGCTCTCTAATCTCAGCCCTTTGCTCTTTCCCAATTAGCAGATTCTTAATTTAGGGGGGAAACAGCTCCTTCTGCTTCTTGCTTAAATTCTTGGATGCTTAAAAGCAAAATCTGGTTCCAAACTGGAACAGTTTCCTCCCACTGTGGATTTTCCAGCTGGTTTTTACAGAGCTGCACGTGGGGCCAGGCTCTGGCTCTGCTGTGGGCAGGGGAACATCCCTGAAATCCTTCACTTGAGGATAATAATGCTGCAAGAGAGGATCCCAGGCCTCAGGAAAGGCAAAAGGAGCTCAATTTCACCAGGAATTTCTTCTTGCTCAAGGTTATGGTTTTGGCCAAGTCAAATTTCTATTTCCAGATGAAGAAATCCGGTGATTTCTCCCGATTTTTCCTCTGTTAAACAGAACCAGAACAAAAATGTCCTCTCAGAGCACGTCTGGGTGTCCCTTTGTCACCTCTCTCTCCCTCTGGGATTATGTTTGGTCCCTTTTCCATTCTTACACTGTTCGCAGTATTTGTAAATATTTTAATATTTGTTTATTGTGGATTCCTTCACTTCTCTTTTTGCCCTCTTTATTTTTGTTCCCCACTTCCATATTCTTGGAACCAGGCTGAGAGGATAAGGAATCAAAGAACGGTTTGGGTTGGAAGGATCATTAAAGATCATCCCATTCCAGCCCCAAATACAGCCACCTGCTCGGAACTGGGGCTGAATTTAATCCCTGCCCTTCACAATCACCTCCAAAACACTTCAAGCAAAGTATCCCTCGCTTTGGGGTTGCGTTTGGACCTCAGTCCTGTAGAAATATGGAATATCTGAAGGAATTTTAAGGAGAGGCTTCTCAACGGGGCCTGTAGGACGCGGGGTGGGGGGGTTCAATTAAAAGCGAATTCAGAGCAGATATAAGGAAGAATTTTGTTACAGTGAGGGTGGAAGAACACTGGAAAAGATTGTCCAGAGATGCTTCTGGATGCCTCACCCACATGGACGGAGTTTTAGGATCTTGGAGGTGTTTCTGTTTCTTACAGAGGGGAGGTTGGACTAGGAAATCCCTTCCAAACCATCCTGTGATTTCCTGAAACTTTAGACCCTCCATGACTTTCCCTTGGTGAGGGATGGGAAGAGAGGCCTCCCCAGGCGTGTGGAATCAGGGATGTGGGCGGATCCACCTGGGAAAAGGAGAGCCGTGTGGGGAAATGGCAGCAATTCCCGAGGCCTTGTCCATCCGCCTGAGGGACGGGGAAGTGCAGGAGTGGAAAGGGAAGCCTGTGGCTTAATGTGGGAATTAATTAGGATGGAAGAAAAATTGGGAATGAGAAGGGCAGAGTGAGGGTGAGAGCTCAGACCCAGCTCAGTGTCCTGCTTGGGAAATTCCAACTTTGTCCTAATCCTGCTCCTCCCAGGGAGTGTCTGATGTGTCCTCGATGGGAATTTCTGGTCTCAACATGGAAACACAGAGGAATCACCCAGCTGCGCGTCCTGGATGCTGCTCTGGGAATGGGATGATCCCTTTGGGTGTCTGTGTTGTGTCCAGGGATCCCAGTGAGCCAAGAGTCAGATAAACCCCTCAGGAATACATCCCTGGATGAAGGAGCACAGGGGTGAGCGCTGCTGGGGGACGTCAGGATTGTCCCAGCTCAGGTTGGTGGCTGTGGTGGGGACAGGGATGTTCTCAGTGTCCCAGGAATTGGGGCATTCCTGCTCTGCCAGTCTTGGGAGCAGCACCAGGAGGAAACCCCAAAATGGGAATTTCTGCTTCCTCATTGTCCTGTACGCTCAGCTTGGAGCTGGTTCAGAGAATCACAGGATCCTGGAATATCCTGAGTGGGAATGAGCCACAGGGATGATCCAGTCCCACCCCAGTCCTTGCCCAGACCCCCAACAATCCCAGCCCGTGCATCCCTGGCAGCGTTGTCCAAAGGCTCCTGGAGCTCTGGCAGCCTCGGGGCCGTGCCCATTCCCTGGGGAGCCTGGGCAGTGCCAGCACCCTCTGGGGGAAGAACCTTTCCCTAAAATCCAACCTCAATCCCTCCTGGAACAGCTCCAGCCGCTCCCTGGGTGCTGTCAGGTCACAGGAGCAGTTCCATGTTTGATCAGCCTGTTTGACACTTGGGGAATTCACCTTCCCAAGGAGGTGGGAGCAGGCACTACAGGGAATTCCCTGCTGGACACCTTATCCTGTGGTCTCCCTGTGTGCTCACACATCCCAAACTCTGGGAATGTTTTGGGGCTTTTTTACAATCGCCAGAAGTTTTGGTGGATGTTAAAATGTCCTTTTTCCACCCAGTTTGCTGACAGCCAGAAGGTTCCTTTCCTCGGAGGAGAGGGGATCTCAGGAACGATTCTGCCGTGGGTTACAAAACATCAAAGCCAATCTTTATTCCTACTTCTCTCCCAGAAACCAACAGCTCTGAAATGGAATCCCTGGATGCAGAGCTGCCTCCAGGGCAGCGCAAGCTCATTATAACAGGCTAGAACAAAATAAATATTATTGGATTGGAAAATCCATTTACTTTTCTCAGCTTAATGTAAAAATGGAACAAATTAAGGGTCAACTCCCAGTGTTCTAAGAACCACTTGCTTCAAAGAACAAACCCCTCCAGCTTGTTCACCTTTAATCCTCTTCGGATCAGTCCCTGTCTGCTCTGGAGTTGAGACTTCAAATTCAGCAATTCTCCTTTTCTCTCACTGGACTGGGAGCTGGGATATTCTTGGAGCTGCTGGAGAGAGCCCAGAGGAGGCAGCAGGATGAGCAGAGGGATGGAGCAGCTCTGCTGGGAGCAAAGGCTGGCAGAGCTGGCATTGTTCAGCCTGGCCAGGAGAAGCTTTGGGCTGAGCTCAGGGTGGCCTTGCAGGGCCTGGAGGAGCCCCAGGAAAGCTGGAGAGAGACAATTCCCAAGGGCTGCAGGGACAGGACACAGGGAATGGCCTCAAGACTGAAAAATTACAGGTTTAGATCAGATATCAGGAAAAATTTCCTCCCTGTGAGGGTGCTGAGGCCCTGGCACAGGGTGCCCAGAGCAGCTGTGGCTGCCCCTGGATCCCTGGCAGTGCCCAAGGCCAGGTTGGACACTGGGGCTTGGAGCAGCCTGGGACAGTGGGAGGTGTGCCTGCCATGGCAGGGGTGGGATGGGAGAATCCCTAAAATCCCTTCCAACACCAACCGTTCTGTAATTCCACGATACCAGGAAGGCAAAACCAGCCCTGAGCCAGGGTTAGAGAGTGCCTTGAAGTACAATTAACCCTCACTCATCAGCTGCTTTCAGTCTCCAAATTCCCAAGGACAATCAGGGTTTCTGTCATCCCACGGGAATGACTTTGGCACAACATTCCCTGAGCAGAGGCCACCAGAGAAGATGGGATATTTCTGTCTGGAAGATGCCTCTGGAAGGAGGATGGAGCATTATTTGGGCTGACTTGAGCAATCCTGATCTGCTCTGCCACCCTTAAATACAGTTCTAATTCAGGTCTGAGTGTGTCTTAACAAAGCCGGGCTCAGGGTGGGCTCAAGCCCTGCGTAAAGCAACATTGGTTGAGTTTTTTGCACCCCAGCACCATATTCTGAGGTTTTTCTGATTCTTGCATGAATTATTGGAAAGAGAAACCCCACAAAATTATCCCAGAAACATCTGGAAAAGAGGCTTCTCCACGAGAAAAGAACCCCATCCCCACCAAACTGGTGCAGAGCCCTGAATGAGGAGCCAGGAGTGTTTTCCAAAGGGCTCCACTGATCTGGAATTCTCCCTGGGGTTTGCCGAGGTGTCCCCAAGGTGTAGGATTGGTGGCCACTTCCTGCAAGGATTGTCTCCACATTTTTGGGCTCTGGTTGCCAATGCAGTGCCAGAGCCCCGCTGCTGCCGCTTCCCAGGGTCCCATGAAGAATCAGCAGCTGCAGGAAATGGTGAGGATTTTTCCAGAGGCAGATTTGAGCTGGAATTGCACCTTTTGTGTGCTCACATGGAGCCGCTTTCCCGGCAAACACCCGGAGCGGGGATGGCTCGGTGGAGCTCCTCCCTCTGCGCTCCGTGCCTGCGAACCTCTCCCAGATGTCGAGCACGGGACAAACTTAGCCCTGCACAGGGGATGTGGCATCCCAGCACGTCGACAGGGTTTTCCTGGAGGGAATGGGGAGCCTGGGATCATCCTGGAGAGAGGAGGATCCACTGGATGTTGTGCTGTGAGAACCATTCCTCACGTGACCTCTGGAGTGGTGGCGAGGGCCAGGCAGGAGCAAACAGCAGCTAAATTTGGCAGAGGCCTTAAAAACATTTCCCATTTTGCTTGACAGATGTCCATGAGATGGGAAAAAAAACTTTTCCCCGCCTATTAGGAAACTTCAGCCCCTGGAAATCCTTCTCCAGCCCTGAAGCCGGGTGGATTTTCCAGCAATTTCCCCCAAGCAGCACATCCATATCTTCATCGTTCGCTGTTGTATTTTTAATTTGTGCACCCTCGGGATCTCATTTGGAGATCCCATCACAACAACCAACCCTGGTGGTTGCTTTGAAGTTGCACCTGGAGCTCCCGAGTCATCCCAGGAGGCAAGGCTGGAGTTGGGAAAGAGCTGGAATGTGCAGCTCATTAGGTTAACACCGATGTTTTCGTGTTGGTGGAGACGGCAGGGAAACGTCTGAAGTTCAGCAGGTACCCGACATGGGAGCAGATTCTGCTTTCTCCATCTCACCGGAGGCATCCAGAAATGTCCTTTCCCACTCTTTTGGCTTCTCATGGAGGCAGGATTTGCCTGGTAAAACCTGCGAGGAGTTTGAGCCTTTTCCAGCTTGATCCAGCCCCGATCCTCCCGTGTCCTGGGCTGTACCCAAAGCCCTGTGGGCAGCAGGGCAGGGAAGGGATCCCCCCCTCTGCTCTGCTCTCCTGAGATCCCGCCTGGAATGGTGGGAATAATCCTGAGGCCTCCAGCATGAGAGGGACGAGGAAGCTGGAGCAAATCCAGAGGAGGCCACAAGGTTCCTAAAGGCACTGGAGGACCTCTCCAGTGGATCCAGGCTGGGAGAGCTGGGAATGTTCAGCCTGGAGAAGAGGAGGTTGTGTGGAGACCTCAGAGCAGACTCCAAGGTCTGAAGGGGCTACAGGGAGCATGGAAAGGGACTTTTCATCAGGAATTGGAGGGACAGGACACAGGGAGTGGCTCCCAGCGCCAGAGGGCAGGGCTGGATGGGAGATTGGGAATCAGGAATTGTTTTGGGCTCAGCTCAGGGTGGCCTTGCAGGGCCTGAAGGAGCCCCAGGAAACCTAGAGAGAAACAATTCCCAAGGGCTGCAGGGACAGGACACAGGGAATGGCTCCCAGTGCCAGAGGGCAGGGCTGGATGGGAGATTGGGAATCAGGAATTGTTCCCTGGCAGGGTGTTGAGGCCCTGGAATAGAATTCCCAGAGCAGCTGTGGCTGCCCGTGGATCCCTGGCAGTGCCCAAGGCCAGGTTGGAGCAGCCTGGGACAGTGGGAGGTGTCCCTGCCCATGGCACTGTATGGGTTCTGAGGTCCATTCCAACCCAAACCATTCCATGATTCCACGATCCTGTGAGCCTGGCTTCGTGTGCATCCACATCTTTGGGGTTTGGCGAGCCCAGCAGCAGGTGGAAGCCTGCAGGAATGGCCAGGGGTTGTTCCTGTCAGTGAGATGGTGACAGTGACCCTGTCAGTCACTGACATCCTGAGGGTTTTCCAAGCCCATTCCATGACTGTGTCCCCCATCACAGCAGGGATATCTCCCGCTCCTTTCCACTCACCTGCTCTTCAGGCAGCGCTGAATGCTAAGGAATTGCTCCTGTAGAAAATCTCCTCCAGGAGAGCAGGAATGTGAAAATTCCGCTAAAAACACTTCTTTTTTCACTAATACCTGTGGAGATTCCACAGGATGCCTTCAGGAATCCAGGGATTCTGCCCTGCCCTGTGTGATGCTCCCACTCTCCCTGAAATCTGCAGACTCCAGGGCTGGCCCTGGAGCATTCCCGGGCTCCTGCAGGATGAAAGGCCCTCCACGTGGGTGAGTTCTCATTATTTGTTATTATCCTCTCCCTTATCCACTTGGGAAGACAGATGTGCATTCCTTTCCCCCCCCACCTCCCTTCCCCGAGAGCTGATGAAACATGAAAATCGCTTCTTAGAGAGAAAAAAACCCAAAAAAAACAAAACCAAAGCCAACCACAAAGTCCACACAATTCATCGGGAGCTCGTGGGTTCCTAATCTCTGAAAGTGAGCCAGGTCAAAGAGCCACAGCTCCTCTGATAAATTGTTATTCTTAGGGATTTCATCCTTCCATGGAAAAGTACTGGGCTGGCTCTGGGAGCTCCTCTCACCCTGGCAGCAGCATCCAGCAGTGGAAAATCGGAGAGATCCAGCTGCAGGGAGAGTGTTCAGGGCAGTATTTTTACATGCTCCGGCCCTTTCTGACTCCTCACGCACTTCCCTCTGGAAAACAAGGCTGGCTGGCCCGGGGACTTCCATGGAGAAGCTGCTCCTCGGAAATGAGATGCTGCATGAAGGAAACAGGAGGAAAAGAGAGCTCAGAGTTTGTGGAGTGCGCAGCTGGAGAGACGAGGGAGGTTCGAGAGGGAATGCCTGGGAATTCTCCCTCCAGCAGAGCTTAGGGGTAGAACTCCAGTTGAATTCCTTCTCCCCTTCTGAGGTGTTTATTCCTTTATTCCCACTCCCCTTGGTGACCCTTAAATCCTGGAGCCAGGGTGGGCTTTCCTCGGGAGCACCCACCCTGGGGGCTGCTGAAGGGAGGAATTCCCAGCTGGAATTTCTGACAGCTGTGACAGCAACAAAATGCACCAGGACTCTGGAGCAGTTGTGGATGGTTCCACTGCTCCGTGGAATCTCCAGAGGGTGATCCCCAGTGAGGCTGGGTGCAGGGAAAAGGCTCCATCTTCTACTTTTGGCTCCTGGAGGGTTCACCTGATCGGGAGAATCAACAGATCCCAGAATGGTTTGGGTTGGAGAAACCTTAAATCCCACCCAGTGCCACCCCTGCCATGGCAGGGACACCTCCCACTGTCCCAGGCTGCTCCAAGCCCCAGTGTCCAACCTGGCCTTGGGCACTGCCAGGGATCCAGGGGCAGCCACAGCTGCTCTGGGAATTCCATCCCAGCCCCTCCCCACCCTGCCAGGGAGCAATTCCTGCCCAAAGAAAGCTCTCAGCGTGCCAAGCCTGTCTGTTTTTCCAAATACTCCTTCCTTTAAGTTTTTGGGGTTGCTTCCCAACTCTGGAATTGTCAGCATTGGCAGCAGCTCTCCCCTCTGATGTGTTTGGGAGCATCCCCAGAGCCACTGGGGGTGAAACCTGGGTGTGCTCCAAGCTCTCCTGCTAACCCAGGACACGGTTTGGATGCCAGAAGAACTAGGGAAAAATCCAACGGGTGCCAGAGCACGATGCTGCCTGTTTTTCTTGTCGATTCCCTCTCGTGACAGGCACGAGGATGTGCGTGGACAGGTAGAGCACAGGAAGCTCTCCTGCATTTTTAAAAACATTGGACCACTTCAGTGGTTCTTGGGTCAAGCAGCCACCTCAGAGTGATGTTTTTGGGGAAGACTTGCCTGGATGAGTTCAATCATTCCCAAGAATAAAAATGATGTTGATTACTCCACGCTGCATTAATAAATAAATAAATAAATAAATAGATTTTTAAAATATAAAAAAATAATAAAAAAATATTCTAGAGGTTCTGCTGAGGCGCTTTGGTGTTTCCATGCTTGGATTTCTCAATGGGGTGCCATGGGGTCAGGGCAGTGACTTCTGCTATTTTTCCAAGACAAATCACCCCTGATTGTCTCCCTCCCAAAATCTGACAGATGTGTGTAGCCAGTGGAGAGATTCAGAAAACTCTTCCCTGAGGAATGTTCAGACCACGACTTCAGGAGCTCAGGAGAAGTTTGGAGGTGGCTTGGGAATGCTGTCGTGTTCGCCACAGAGGCTAAGGGCAGAAAAAAAGGAGTTGGGGCCTCCAGAAATTAAAATGGAGGGATTTTTCTAGATTAAGACAAAGGCTGGTAGAAAAATAACAGAGATTTGTCCAGCCCTGGCTCCTCAGCACAGCAGGGACAGGAGCTCCTGGAGCTGAGGAAGGGCCTGGAGCATCTCTGTGCCCAGGAAAGGCTGAGGGAGCTGGGGCTGCTCAGCCTGGAGAGGAGCTCAGCTGAGAGGGGCCTCAGCCCTGGCTGTCCCTGGGTGTCTGTCTGTCCCTGTCTGTCTGTCTGTCTGTCTGTCCCTGTCTGTCCCTGTCTGTCTGTCTGTGTGTCTGTGTGTCCCTGTGTGCAGGGAGGGGCAGAGCAGGGCCCAGGCTCTGCTCCAGGCCCAGCAATGGCCCCAGAGCCACGGGCAGGGACTGAGCCCAGCAATTCCCCTGAAATTCTGCCCAGCCCTGAGCAGATTGTCCAGAGAGCCCGGGGGGGGGGGGGGGGGGGGTGGTCTCCTCTGTTGGGGAGGATGAAGCCAGAAAGCCCTATAAATATGATTGCTTAGATTCTGAGAATGTGAAACCTGTAAATGAGATAGAATTGAAAGCAAGTTTTGATGTTTGAGAGTTACTGGATGTCTGGGAAAACAGTTATGGGACCAGCAGCCAGACCCAGAGGTCAAATGGAATGTTCTGTCTCACCCCAATGTATGGTTCATCGCACACCTGTGACCCTCCCCTGAAGTATCAGGTGTCTGTAACCCCACTGGCACAAGCCCTGTTCCAGCCCACCTTGAGACCCCTGATAAGGGGGCTTCAAGGGTGGGTTGGTCTCTTTGCTCTTTGCTCTTTACTCCTCTCTCCCTACCTCTCCCTTCCCCCACTCCCCAGGCCTTGCCACGAGCTGCAGCCTGGCAGCTCAGAGCAAGGCCTCACATCCCTTACAATAAACCTCATCTTCTAAAACCCGACTTCAGAGATCTCTCTTCTACATTCATCCACACCGTCCTGGAGTCCACAGCAGAGGAGCAATTTCTACACTCCTCCCTGGGGAATATTCCAGAATATCCACAATCCCGTGCCCTGAGCTCCTCTTTATTGGAAGCAGCGAGTCCGAGGGACACCGGGCCCTGTGCAAGTGCGGATAAGCACAGATATTCCCAGGGTTTCTTTCCTGCCTTTTCCACCCCTGTAGGAATGTCCTTCCACTCCTTTTCCCCTTCTAACCAGAACATGGATCTGCACTGGGGGTCTGTGAGGCCACCCCTGCTCATCCTCAATTATTCATCCCCAGTTATTCCCAAACCAGCCAAAAGCCCTCAGTGGGACCAAACCAAGCCCTGGGCCTCGTTTTGAGTTTGAAGAGGACAAAATCCCCTGTGAATCTCCGGGGGGTAAAGACTCAAAAAGCTTTTTATTTTATTTTATTTTATTTTATTTTATTTTATTTTATTTTATTTTATTTTATTTAGCCACTGTGTCCACGTCCTGTTGTCCCAGATAACGCTGTTTTGTCTAACTGGGAAGGCAGAGGAGCTCTCCACCTCAAAACAGGGCTCAGAAATTCCAGTGCAGAGCAAAACAGCTGAGCAGATTGGTTTGGGTTTTGCTCTAACTGTGGCCAATGGGACTCAGCCTGAGCAATGTTTTTCCTGCTTTATCTCCACGATAAACACTGGGAACTGCTCTTGCTGATAGGATACCTGGAAACTGTTTTTGTTGTTGAGGAGCTCCAGAGCCTTCTTTTCCTTATTTACGGCTCTGCCGGGAACAGGGGCAGCTGGGAAGCTGAGGAAGATCAGGGAGCTCTGCACACCTCAAGGTTATTCCCATTTGTTTAATTCCTTGTTTTTTTCCACCCTGGGGACTGAGAGCCCTTCCCTTGCTGGTTCTTTTCTACTCCTTCATCCCACCTCAGGAGCCTCTGTGTCCTAAGGGCAGCCAGAGGAATCTTCATTGTGTTGTGTCATTATTTACTGGCCCAGTGTCAGCTCAGTGTCCTCAAGGTTTGATTTATACCTCCACTTCATGCAAATTTACCTCCAATTAGCGCAGATTTACCTCCAGACTTGTTTAATCTCCTCCTGCCAGGCTCACCCACCTGGCTGCATGGTCCCAGAGCAGATTTCCTGCTGGTTGATCCCAAAACTCCCCCTATTCAACAGAGCTGCCTGGATTGGTAAGTGCTGAACTACTCCAGAGCAGGATTTGGGAATTGATTTTGTTTATAATTCCTGGGTTTTGCACATGAGCTCTCCTATGAAGTCTCTGCTAATCAGCAGAGGTAAAAATATTATTTATCCTACTTTAAGGAGCCATTAAACATGGGGGGGAAAAGATAGAGGAGCTGTGTCTTCACAGGAGATAAAAAAACTTGGGAGCTGCTTCTAAACACTCCTTGTCCTGAGTTGCCATTGCAGGAGTCCCATCCCATTTCCCAACTGGGAAAAGCAGGCAGTAAAAACACCTTTTAACTGGGAATTGCCCCTGCAGGTCCTCACTATTGGGAACATGCCCCAGCACAGGCTGGAGAACCTCTCAGGCTTTGGGAATTGCTTCATGTGGATTTAGAAAGCACTTGGATATTTTTCAGGCAAAGGCACGAGAGGTGAGTTTGGGTTATTCCAAAAATATGGAAAACTGCTGCTCCTGGCACACTGCACTGTGTTGGGCCTTCGAGGCCACACGCTCCAGGCAGGGAATGTCAGCCACTTCCAGGCTCAGAAGGTTTAAAAACCACTCAGGTTTCCAAACTGCCCATGCTCATGTGGAGGCCTCCACATTCTGATGAAATCTACCTCCAGTTAATATAAATTTGCATCCCAAATTTTGTCCAGTCTCCTCCTTCCAGGCTCAGATCCCTCTGGATCTTCAGTATCCCTTCCCTTCCTGCAGGATTTACAGGGAAAATCATGGGAAAGGTCCTGCTTGGGCCATGTCAAGCAGTGATGAACATCAATTAATTTGCCTCATTAATGGGAAGGTAAAATTTTAGAGACAGGACAGATTTAAGTACTTACAGAAATTTGAAAATCTGAAAGCAGACCCATGAAAGGAGGCAAACTCAGGCTGGGAGTGAGAAAAATGTACCAGGAGTGCTTTTAGTCCCAGGATCATTTTATCCTGGCAGGAATCAGGGACTGAAACCTTCCACTGCTCCAGTGCTTCCATTCCCACAGCAGCCCTCTCTGGGGACGCACTGAACAATGGTTTGCAGGGTCGGGAACTGCTCCAGGTTAAATCACCCTCACCGAAAGGAGAGGTGTGTTTGAACCCAGGCCAGCATCCCAGATGGATTCCCCACAGGAATCCTGAAGGGAGGAACTGAATGCTTGGGATAAGTCCAGGGGCTGAGGGCAGGACCCTTTTTGGGGGGATTCTTGGCTGGCAGTGATGGTGGAGCAGGGGCCTAATCCCATCCCAAACCCATCAACTTGTCTGGACACCAAAATGAAACCTCCGTGAAATGGTGTTCAGCTCAGCCAGGTGGAGCAATCCCATGGAAATCGGTTTGTGCGGTAACTGCTACAGGCCCCACACTGCAGGTGACATTCCCAGTGGGATCAGGTGACATTCCCAGTGGGATCAGGCGTGATTCCCACGCAGAAAACCAGCCAGTGCCACATTCCACCTGATCCCATGGGCAAGGCCTGCCACGCAGGGATTGCTTTTCACACAGCATGCTAAGGAAGCTTCTCTGGCTGGGGACACTTCCAGAGGTCCCAGGTGGAATTCTGGAGGATTTGTCAACTTCTGCCGAGCAGAGAGAGCAACACTCCAGCAGTCCATGTTCCTCTGGTAGCCTGAAGTGTGACTTCTGATTCATCCCTTTAGAATCATGGAATATCCTGAGCTGGAAGGATCCACAAGGATCATCCAGTCCTGAATTGACACCCCAACAATCCCACCCTGCCCCTCAGGGCATTGTCCAAATATCCAGCTGTTTTTTTCCTTTTTTTTTTTTTCCCTTCAGTCACTTTTTTTCAGAGCAGAGGTGAATTTTGCTTCCCAAACAAAACACTGGTTCTTCAAATGAAACCCCCCCTAAAATGTCATCTTCTTGCTAACTACAGATTCCTGAAGGATACTTTTACGCTCAACAACAGTGAACCAAGAAGAGCTCGGGAAATGAACATTTTCTCTGCTTTCTCATTCTTCTGGATGAAGCCAATTGTAAAAAAAAATCATAAAATTATTTTTTAAAAAAAGAAAAAATAAAAAGAAGTTATTGGGTAATGAATGGTAAATTATTCATGACTTTTTGGAAGAAGAAACAACAATGTGCCTTCTGTGAGTGTTAAGCCCAAGTAACCTTAGGGGGGTGGGTTGGGCAGCGTGAGTCACACGCAGGTTTTGAATTATTGATGTTCTCCAACTGCCAGAGCTTTGCCCTGAGTGTCCCAGGCAGGTGGAATGAGTTCCTGCAGATCCACAGGTGGTTGCACAACGGCAGCACACGGCGGAATTTGGGGTCGTGCTGGGTTTTGAACAACCTCCCTTGCCAAAGCCTCTGTAGCCCTGCATTTTCCCAGGGGCTGTGCGCTCAGCGTTGCTGTGAGGACGGAAATACTTCCATGTGTCCCATCTGGAATGCTCCTTGATTGCTTCAGGGTGGGTTTGGCCCTGGTGTTGCTCAGAGCTGGGCTTGGGGAAGGTGGGGATGATGAGGGATGAGTCTGGAGGGCACCTTCAGTCTGGGAGAGGGAAACGGGGGAGATTGGGGTGGAAAAAGGAATTGAACTGGCCGTGTGTTGTCCATCCCATTGTGGTTTCCAGGCACAGAGTGTCCCTATTTTCTGTGCCACGGCCCCTGGTGCCTGTGGAATGTGCAGCTCCTCATTGCTCCCAGGTCATTCCCAGCCTTCAGAGGGTGGCCCCAGGCCTCGTTTGCTCCAAACCACCCAAACCTTGCAGAGATTCCTCCCTAAAGGATTTGCTTAGCTCCACTTTGCTTCAATTTCTGGAGCAGGGAAGTGCTGAGATAAACCTCACCCTTCTGGAGAAGCTCCTTCTCTGGAGAAGGCTCTCCCTGCGAGCGCTCCAAAGGGAATTCCAGTGGTCAGCAGCCCTTGCAATACTGGGAAGCTTCATCCTTGTGTTTTATGAAGGGAGGATGAGGTTTGTCCCCAGTCTTCTGCCCACAGAAGCTGTGGCTGTCCCTGGATCCCCAGACATGTCCAAGGCCAGCTTGGATGGAGCTTGGAGCCACCTGGGACAGTGGAAGGTGGCACGAGATGATCTTTAAGGTCCATTCCGACCTAAACCATTCCATAATTCCATGATTCTCTCACTGGGGAGAAGCAGCAGGATGACTCTACCAAGGTGACAGGGGAGGTTGTGCTGGAATTTTTTTTTGAAGGAAAACTCTGGGAATCATCTCCAGACTGGGGAATTTCTGGAGTTACCACCAAGCTCGGCACAGACCTTCTCGTATTTCCTTGTCCTTGTGCCTGTGGTTATCCCAACAGTGAGTAAATCTTTGGAATGGGAAGAACCTCTGTCCCAGGCCACTCCTGAGGGGAAGCTGTGACATCAGGGTGGCCTTGGAAGGTGTGGGAAAAGGGGATGCGTGTCCCAAGCTGCAGGATTCAGGATTTAGCAGGAGGCGATAACCGGATTTCTAATCGGAAAAGATCATCTGAGCATATTGAATTATCATATTGTTAGGAAAATTAATCCACGAACATCAGAGGTTTATGTCCAAGAAGGAGACAGAGGAGTCCTTTTGCTTTATTCCAATAAAGGGAGAGGCCATGGGGCATTTCCCCTGGGCTCTCTCAGTTTTTCGGAGGACGCAGACTCCTTTTTATCCCAATTTCCCGGCCGCATTTCCCTCTCTCTTTCCCCATTGGCTGAGGTACTTGAGGGGTGCAGACTTCCCGAAATGCCTGAGATTCTCCTTTTAATGTAAACCCCCCCCTAATTTTTAATTTTTATGGGATTTATGTTCCTTTCATCTTTCAATATTCAATTTCATTTAGAAACAAACCCATGGTTTGTTTGTAAAGGCAAATTTCTTCTTTTCCATCCATCAATCAGTAGGATCCTTCCCGTTGTTTCTCTCATCTCTCAGTGCTGGTTTTATCCACCAGCAGACCCAGGGCTTGTTTGGAAAGACAAATCTTGTCATTCCTCTCAATATTTAGGCTATTTAATATTATGGATTAAAATGAATTAAAATCGTTGCCATCTGTTACTGCAAAAGGTGATTTTTTTTTGTATCTGCTGTGGCAAGGGCAGGGCTGAGCTGGTGACCCTCCCATGGCAGTGGCTCTGCTGGCCTGGATCCCATCAGGGCAGCAAAATCCCAGGATCACCAGGGTGGGAAGAGCCCCTCAGAATCACCCAGAGCCACCCCAGTGCCACCCCAGCACCACCCCAAACCCTGTCCCAAGGGCCACATCCAGACTGTCACCCTAAAGCTCAGCTTAACTTCATCTCATCTCTTTGGCTTTGCAGGAACCTGACCTTTGGCTGGGAGGAACCATCCTGGAGACTCCTCACAGCCCTCGAGGTGCTGACTCTGGGAGCAGATGAACTGTGAGTTGTGGCACCCTGGATATTTGCTGGATGTGCAGGTGCCTCCTGCTTTTATCTCATGGAATCACCGGGGAAGAGCCCCTCAGGATCACCCAGTGCCACCCCAGTGCCACCAGCATCACCCAAACCCTGTCCCCAAGGGCCACATCCAGACTGCTCCTGAGCACTGCCACAGACAGTGACTGCAAACCTCCCTGGGCAGCTCAGCCCAAGGCCTGAGCACTCTGACAGGGGAATTTTCTCTCCTCTCCCACCTGAACCCCCCTCTTTCCATCCCCTCCCCTCCTCAGCCAGGTTGAAGGGTGTATCGCCAAGCCAAATTCAGTCAATCAAATTTTAGAATTTTATTCTGAGACTTAAACACAGTCTCTGATAGCCACAATTAAAAGGGACAGCGTCGAATCCCGGGGGTTCGGCGCTGGGTGAACGCGGTAACAGACTCTGTCAGCCCGCCACCCCCTCTGTTCACAAATTGAGTCCAATACCACTGGTTTTTATACAGGGTTTCGCTGAGAGTGGACCAAGACCGTCAGTCTCCCCCTCCGCGGTAGCTCCATTATGTATTCATGTTCAGGTCCGGGGCTCTGTTGAATGGATTCTCAAAGTGGAACAATGCCGTGATTGCCGTGTCCGGAGGAGGTTTGGAAATGTTAAATCAGGCTGGAACAGATAAGATATCGATCTGATCTAATCATTCGATTGTTAGCACGCCCATCTCCCATCTTCTGTTCTTTGTGCCTTTCTGTAGGGTTATCCCGAAGCGGTTCCCGACAGGAATTCCTTCTATCCCCCAACCCTCATGTCCCTCCGTGCAGTTTTAGTCTTAGTTAACGCTAAACATGCTTTTAGGTTTGCTGATCTCAACTTAGACTGAATGCAGATCAATTTTACATTGCATATTATTACATTTTATCGTGGATTAATTACACATCACAACACGAATTAACTTTAGGTCATATATCACAAAGGGGAAACAAGAGCAGGGTTTTCCAAGGAAAGCTCCACTCCAAGCGCCTCGGGGTACAACCTAGGATCGGCCTGGGTTCAGCATTCCCTGGCTTTTCCCAAGAGTCTGGATGCTCAGACCTGGAGATTCTGCTTAAAACAGGGACTTCAGGCCAATCCTGAGGTCTCTTGACTGATGGAGCAAATGTTTCCCTGCAAATAAACCCAGAAGGTTTCAGGAAGAAGCTTTTCAAGCATTAAATGCCAGAAATATCAACTTAAAAAAAAAAAAAAAAAAAAAAAAGGGGCAATTTTATTTTTACAGCTCCACCAAACGATCCATCCTGGTTGTAACCATTCCCTCAGCCCCCCACACGAGAGTCTGCCTTCATTTACTGCTCCCTTTTGTTCCCATCCAAAGCTTTTATGGGCTGAGATCTCCCTGCTTTCTGTGTTTATAAAACCCTGTTGATGTCCTGGGAGTCGTTTGAACAGCAATAGGGAGTAAATAGCAGTAATTTGGGCCAGAATGCTGCAAATTATTTACTTCAGAGTCCTCCGAGGGCCTTGATTGAGTATTATTTGATTTGGGAGTGCAGCTTTGTGTGGCGGGAGGTGACAAAGGCCTGGGTGAGCTCTTGAACTGGAATTCAGCCAGGTGAGGATGTTTCCGTCCTTATTAACCCCTGAAGGGTTATTTTCCTCCCTGGATCTCTGTGATATAAACCTGGAATTTGCAGAAGTATAGAAATAAAAGTCCAGATGAACTATTCTCTTTTTTTTTTTTGCTGAAGTAAATGAGGGTTGTGGATGAACTGGGTTGGCTGGAAAATATCTGGAGATGGGAACTTCTAAAGTCTGGGGGGAGATGTCTCTTCCAGCAGAAGCAGCTTGGTCAAGTTTCAGTAAAATCTTTAAATAAATTATATTTCAACTTTCTTGCCCAGATCGAAAAGCAATTTTTCAATTTTCTTGCCCAAATTAAAATACGATTTTAAAATTAATTAAATCTAAACACTTACTGCCCATATTTTCAATACAGTCTTTAAAATAAATTAAACTTTCTTGCCTTAATTGAAATACAATTTTTAAATAAATTAAACTTCAACTTTCTTACCTTCACTTAAATACAATTTTAAAATAACCTAAATTTCCACTTTCTTGCCTAAATTTCCACACTTGTTGGGAGCTGAGACGAACCCTGCCATGCCCAGCAGCTGGCTATGAGAAAAGCCTGGCTCAGGGATTGATGACTTCCCTAGGGACAGCCAACATTCCCTAATCCTGGCTCCGAGGGTTCATGCACAAGTTGAGGAATATTTTTGAAGGCAAAAAAATTGTTGCAGAGAATTCCAGGATGGGAGGATTGGAAGGGCCCCCCGTGGTCACCTGGTGTCACCTCCCTGCCCCAGCAACAGCTTGGGGTTTTTTTTCCCTTTTTTTCCCCCAGCTTTTCTGGAGTTTGTGTTCCAGAAATTAACACAGAAAGAACTATCCAAGGCAAAACTGATTTTCCGGGCTTGGAATTGGGGGCGGCAGAAAACCTGGCAGAGGGTCTGGTCTCAAAGGCAGGTACAGGACTTAATCGACTCAGAAATCAGACAAATCCCTGCCTCAGCCCACCTGGGGCACGCAGAAGGGTCTTTGTGGCCATGACCTGCAGCAGCTGTGTGAAAAAAAGGGCCACAAAACTTTATTCCTGTGTGTGAGCGTCCTAGGTTGCAATGCAACATAACCAAAAATATGTGTTCTATTACCATCTGCTGAAACCGGCTGGGGAGGTGTTTTCTTGATCTCTTCCATGATCCATCCCTCAGAACTCCAAGGGGGATCTTCTGTTAATGGGCCAGCTGTTAATCCAGGTGTGTCACCGCTCTTTATCCCTTCCAGGACCCCTCCTCCCTGCAGGGATCTCTGCTGTTCCTGGCCCATCCAGGCTCACCGCAGGGCTGAGACAATTCCATCCTCCCTCGGGAGATGCTGCAGCCAGGGGAGGAGCCCGGCATTCCCGGCTGGATCACACCTGGTGTGATATGTAATATAAAGTTAATTCGTGTTCGGTCTTGTGATATGTAATATAAAGTTAGTTCACGTTCGGTCTGAATTAAGCTTTGTAAAATATAAAATGTACTTGGGGTTTGAAAGCAGAATGTGAGAGGGGGACATGAGGGTTGAGAAACAGGGAGGGTCTCTGCCGGGAAGCCATCAGAACACTCATTCACTCAGTGAATGGAAGAGATGATTAAATAAAACGTGTCTCCCCCGGAGATAAACCTGCTAACAACACAGCGAC
The DNA here is from genome assembly GCF_015227805.2 of Hirundo rustica. Taxonomy (NCBI): domain Eukaryota; kingdom Metazoa; phylum Chordata; class Aves; order Passeriformes; family Hirundinidae; genus Hirundo; species Hirundo rustica. The sequence goes on from NC_053451.1 coordinate 117,928,584, forward strand.
CAACACCAGACGGGTATTTTATCTGCTCCAGCCCAGTTTAACATCTCTAAACACCACTCTGGAGTAAGCAATCACGAGATTGCTCTACCTCAGGAACCTATTCAACTGACCGGAGACATGGACATGAATACCTGATGAAGCAAAAAGGGACACAAGCAACACGGTGGCTCTACACTCTCAGCGGAAGATGTGTAAAAGCCAGAAGCTCGGGACACACTTTGTGAACAGGGCAGGTTCGGAGCGATAGGGTCCATTTCTGCGTTCACCCACTGCCGAAACCCGCGGTTCAACGCTGTTCCTTCTAATTGTGGCTGTTAGAGACTGAATTTAAGTCTCGAAATAAAACTCTGTGTTTTGATTCACGAAATTGGGCTTGATCATTTATTACACTGGCCCTGGGAACAGCAGCACAGCCCGTGTGCACGGGATTGCCAGAGGAGCCCCGGAGCCATCCCAGCACCACGGGAGCTGCAGAGGGAAACTGCACCCTGCTGCAGGATCCCTGCTGCCAGAACCACATCTGTCACTGCAGGAGGCTGGGCTGGGCTGGGAGCAGCGCCCTGAGCAGCAGCGTGTCGGCCTGCGCTCTCACCCGGGCAGGGCTCGCTTTTGGTTTGGTCGCTTTTTTGTACTACTGCATTGTTATTTTTAATATTCCTGGTAAAGAACTGTTATTCCTATTCCCGTATCTTTGCCCGAGAGTCCCTTAATTTCAAAATTATCATAATTTGGAGGGAGGGGGTTTGCATTCTCCATTCCAAGGGAGGTTCCTGCTTTCCTTAGCAGACACCTGCCTTTCCAAACCAAGGCAGAGAAGCTGTCCCTGCTCATTCCTGGTGACGGGAATTGATGATCTGTGGGGGTCAGCCCAAAGCATCCAGGGATTCCTCTGGGACTGGGGGGTTGGAAGTGCAATCCCTGTGGATATGGGTGTGCAGATATGACAGGAAAGAGGTGAAGAGGCAGAGATGTGAACCAGGGTCTTGTGTCCCACCACGTGCCTGAGGTGGAGCAGCTGCACCAGAGGTGCTGGAATGCCAAGGATGAAACAGCACCATCCCTTCCCTTCCCTTCCTGCAGGATTTACAGGGAAAATCATGGGAAAGATCCTGCTTGGGCCATGTCAAGCAGTGATGAACATCAATTAATTTGCCTCATTAATGGGAAGGTAAAAATTTAGAGACAGGACAGATTTAAGTACTTACAGAAATTTAAAAATCTGAAAGCAGGCCCATGAAAGGAGGCAAACTCAGACTGGGAGCGAGAAAAACCCTGACTCTGGCAGGGTTTACTTTTGGTTTGTTTGCTTTTTTCTACTACTGTATTTTTATTTTTTATATTCCTGGTAAAGAACTGTTATTCCTATTCCCGTATCTTTGCCTGAGAGCCCCTTAATTTCAGAATTACAATAATTCAGAGGGATGGGGTTTGCATTCTCCATTCCAAGGAAGGCTCCTGCCTTCCTCAGCAGACACCTGCCTTTCTAAACCAAGACAGTGAGAAAGGCCCAAATCCCATTTTTTTGAGGCTCATCCACAGGGATGTGCCCTGGATAACGATCAGTTTGCTTTGTGTAGCCCCAGGAGCGGAATGCCAGGAGTGCCTGAGGGAGTAAGACTGGATTTAGGGGTGGAGGGGCTGGAGGAAGAGCTGGATTTAACAGGATATTGAGTTGTTTAGAGCAAGGTGGTACTGCTTGCCTTGAGGCAAAAGCTTTGCCCTGGAGGAAGTTGCATGGGAGGAAAAAAAAAAAATAGATGAGTGCAGTGACTTCGCTCCTCCAAAGCGACTCTGCAAGGAGAAAAGCAAGAGACCCCCAGAAATAGTTAAATGTGTCCTGAAAAAACAGCCAGGACTGACAGGAGGGGGACACTCAGGAACCGTGAGCAGTTTTCTCTCCTTGGTTCCTGCTTGTTCTCTCCTGGGAAGCAGGACTCGGTGGGCACACTTTGTAAATAGGATCTCTCCAAGGCTGTCACTGATTTTTATCATTCTTTTTCCTCCTTCCGTAAACAAGCCCAAGAAGAACAACTTATCCTAAGAGTGAGAGAGAATTTGCTCCTGAGGAAAGAAAAAAAAAAAAAAATACACAAGTTGCTTGAAGGAGAAAAGCCTCAAAAATACGATCTGTGGCCCAGTTTTTATTTAGATCAGGATGCAGGATAAGAAATCTCTATATTTGGCTTCAGTTCGTGATGGGAGAAGTGGAAAAAAATAAAAATAAAAATAAAGGGGCCCCCATCAGAAGTGAGGAGCTGAGAAAAACGTAGGTTCCAGGCACATCCACAGGAGCCTTTCCAAGATAAATGGAGCTATCTGTGGACACGGAGCTGGGCTCGGATTTACAGCCCCCAGATGTGGAAGGAGGCTGAGAACGCTCCACACAGCTGTGGAATTTGCCAGAGAGACTGAGCCTCCCCTTGGAGCAGCTCCCCGGGAAGGGAAGCAGACAGAAGAAGGTGGAATTCAATTGCTGGGAGCTCTGTTAGTCCAGACTTGCTCCTGGGAGGCATCAAAAAGTAACTAGAGCTTGGTCTGGGAGATGCTTTCTCCTGGAAACTTTATTAAATTTGCCTCAGCAGACAAGCGGATAATGCTGGAATCCAGGGAGGCTGTCCAGCTAATTGCTGGGGTGGGAATGAAGAAAAATCGGCCAGAAGAGGCTTGTTAGAACTTCCAAGCTGGCCAAGAGAGGGAACCACAGTTCCTGAGTGAAAATTCCCTGGAATCCAGGCTACTGAAGTGCAGTGTGGGTGTCCAGAGGTGGATCTGGGAGCTCTTCTCTGAGCTGGGGGAAATCCACAGGAGCTGAGCTTGAGCTCCTCCTGCATCTTGGACAGCAAGAGACAGCCCAGTCCACGTGGGAGAGAGGGAAGGGTGATTTAAATTCCCTAATAAAATTTTAGAGAAACGTGGAATGGTTTGGACTGGGAGGGATTTTAAAGATCACCTCATTCCATGGACAGGGACATCTTCCCCTATCCCAGGTTGCTCCAAGCCCCGTCCAACCTGGCCTTGGGCACTCTCAAGGATGGGAATGTTCCCTGTTCCTCACTGTGCCTTCTTTCTGCCGGCAGGGAGGTGAAACACCTGAGATGAGGAGGGTGGAGAGCTCCTGCCGGCTCTGGTTTTTCCCAGGATTTGCAGTTTATTCCTGCACAGAACTGGGAATTGGCCCATGACGTGGCTCCACCTGTCAGCCCCTTGCGGAGCCACAATGAGGAAACTTCCAGCGAGGAACACTCCGGTGGTCACCACAGCCGGGATTGGAACTGGGAATGCTCCATGGAAGCAACCCCAGCAGGGCGTGACGGATGAATTTAGGGAAAGCTGCTCGGAACCTCGGCTCGCAGAGGAGGAACTGCAGCTATTTTCTCACATTCATAAATCCTGATGTAAGCAGATGTTCTGGAGGAAGTGGGAGGGCCAGACAATCCTGCAGGATTTCAGGCTCTCCTATTTGGGGAGCCCCCGAGGGAAGGACTGGTGAAAGAATTTGTTTGGACAATTCCTAAAATAAAGGGACCCTGGGCCAGAGTGTTGAGAAAATAGAAACAGCAGGAATCCTCCCCTTTCCAGAGGGGCTCCTCACAGGATGGATGTGGAACGCACCAGGCAGGGATTTGACCTAAGAAAGACTTGGAAAACTTTTTTCAGCCCTGTGTGGATGCAGCCTTTGGACATGGGAGTGGGACTCCTGGTGGATCCGTGTGACAGGGGAGGAGGAATGCGAGAGCTGCTTTTTCATGCAGGAGAGGGGTCTCCATTGAGGATGGGAATTGGAAGTTCCCCAAAATCCACCCTGAGAGCTGGGTGCCCACACAGGCAGGCGTTGATATCCAAACCTGCTCCGTACCTGGTAGTTTGCTCCAGGAGAAAAGAAGAGCTCTCCTTTCCCAAGGATTCTGGCAGCCCTGGCTTTGTGGAAACCCTACACCTTGGGAAGTGCTGGAGATGGGAAGGCATTGGAGAAGAATGCCAGGGTGTTCCCAGCTCAGCGTGGCTCCTCTCTGGTGGGTTTGGGAAGGGAATCCAGCTGGATCTTCCTTGTGCTCAACCAGACCTGCATGGAAAAGCTTGGGAGGGCTTTTAGCGGCCTCTTTCCCCTCGGTGCTCAAGGCTGGGCTGGTTTTCATCCCCTTTGTGGCTCAAGTTCCTCTGGGAGCTGCTTCCTGGAGAATTCCACTCCTGAGGCAGCTGCTCATCCCACAGAGGGGACACCAGGGGCACCTCTGGTGGGGCCACCAGCAGGAGCAGCTGTCAAAGCAAGCCAGACCCATCGGGCTGAGAGTTCATGGAATCATGGAATGGGTTGGGAGAAACCTTAAATCCTATCCAGTTCCATTGGGTGCATGGACACCTCCCACTGTCCCAGGCTGCTCCAAGCCCCAGTGTCCAGCCTGGCCTTGGGCACTGCCAGGGATCCAGGGGTAGCCACAGCTGCTCTGGGAATTCTATTCCAGGGCCTCAACACCCTCACAGGGAGGAATTCCTTTGGAATATCCAAGTTCCTTTTGGAATACCCAAGTTCTGATCTTCCCTCCTGGTCTCCCAGCTCCTTGGTCATGGCTGTGTGAACATCTTGTCCCAGAGCCCCGGTGTTATTTTTTGGGTTCACCTCAGGTGTTGGGAAGGTGAGGGATCCCTTCAGCTACAGCTCCCAAATTCCTGCAGGTTTATCCTGCGCTTTATTCAGCCCTGATTCCACAAAAGACTGGATTGGATCCCCGTACTCAAGAGTTGCTCTCAATGGTCCTGCGGCTCCCTTCCAGCTCAGAATATTTTGTGTTCTCCTCCTTTTTTTTTCTGTTTTTCCCTGATTGTTCTGTCCCTGAATTGGGTAATTAACGTCTTTCAGAACGTGAGGCAACACCAGATCCACTCTGGCAACCCAAACAAGTGAAAACCCCTGGAAGATTTAAAGCCCTTGTTCCTTCTCCCGTGGTAAAATGTCAGGATTTGAGGAGAGAAAATGTTTTCAGCTGTGCACAGAAGGGGTTTGATTTAAGTGACCGCAGTTTCAGACTCTCAATTGTGTTCTCATTCCCCCGCTCTCTTTCTTTACAAACAGCCTGGTATCATTTATTTCAAATTCTCCCTGTTTTCGTTGGAATGCAGTTAATTGGCTTGGAAGGAGGATAATCTCTTGAAGAAAAACATGTTTAGCGTGGAAAAAAAAAAAAAAATCCTTTAAAGGTTGGCAGAAAAAGCAGATTATGGGCAAATTCTTCGAATGCTCCGTTGGGCCAAGCCCTGTTGGAATTGGTCAAAGTCTTGCCATCAAAGGGTGACGTTTTTATGATTATTTATGCTGATTATTAATTAATGTATAACTGTGAGAGTTTAATTAGCCCTGCTCTTGTACAGCCAGAGAATGCTCACAGCAACAGCACAAACCACACACAATTGGCTGCGTTGGAGTTGGAGCAGGGAAGGAAAAATTCCTGGGTTTCAAGCAAAACCCCTTGGCCCAAGAACCTTTCATCAAATCTGCAGGAATAACTTGTTTGGTTTGGGTTCCCCCCTCCCCGTATCCCACAGATCCCCCCCTGGATTATGGAGAGGCTGAGGTGAGGGTTGGGGTTTGTTATGGAACTTCGGGTCAGGGGCTGGAAATCAGGGATGGGACGGATTTCCATGTTCCTGGTTGGCCACAGGCATTTTCTTGGAGGATGGATGGGCACAGCAACGTATCTCGCCCCCGAATCCCAGAATCCCGGGATCATTGAGGCTGGCATCATGGAATGGTTTGGATTGGAAGGGTCCTTAAAGCCCACCCAGTGCCACCCCTGCCATGGCAGGGACACCTCCCACGGTCCCAGGCTGCTCCAAGCCCCAAATCCAACCTGGCCTTGGGCACTGCCAGGGATCCAGGGACAGCCACAGCTCCTCTGGAAATCCCAGTCCATCCCCTCCCCACCCTCACAGGGAAGGATTTCTTCCCACTATCCCATCCATCCCTGCCCTCTGGCAGTTTAAATTTCCCCCTCGTCCTGTACGTGCCCCTATAAAAATTCCTTCCCCCATCCATGTGGAAACGTGGAGGAAATAGAAAGATGTTGGGATGCATCAGGGATGTAGAACTAGAGAATCCCAGAATGATTTGGGTTGGAGAGAGCCTTAAAAACCATCCAGTTCCACCTCAGCCTGCAGCTGGGTATGCGGGAAGTGCCCAGATCCTACTGAGAAGGGCACGGCCTTTGCTGGGACAGAGGAGCGGAACCACCCCCAAATTCCTGCTTTTTTTTTTAGGGAGAAAATCCCTCCTGCATCTCAAGGCGAGGGGTTGGGAGCAGATGAGCTCAGCGGGTCCCCAGTCAGGCCTGCTGAGGGACACTCTGCTGTCACCCCTGTCCTGACAGGAACAGCTCACCCAGGATGGGCTGCAGAGGTGCTCGAGGAAGGAACACGAGCAGGAATGGAGGGAAAGGAACAGGGATTTGGGGGTTTATTATCCCACCCTGTCCAAATGCTCCTGGAGCTCTTTTAATTGGGCTTAAAAAAAAAAAAAAAAAAAAACCAAAAAAAAAATTACATAATAAAATAAAGGCGCAGGGTTCCAGGCACTCAAACATCCTTTGGAATGCGGGGCCACCATCACATTCCCAGGAGCCACCAGGATTTTCCAAGCTGATGTCCTCAGCAATTAAAAGACAATAAGAGAGGTAAAATTAAAAAATAAATAAATCTGAGGTGGTGGAAGGGGTCCCTGCCCATGGCAAGGGGTTGGAAGGAGATGATCCTTAAGGTCCCTTCCCAACCCAAACCGTTCCATGGTTCCCACTTTTCCCACCTGGGAGAGGAGAGGAGAGGAGAGGAGAGGAGAGGAGAGGAGAGGAGAGGAGAGGAGAGGAGAGGAGAGGAGAGGAGAGGGATTTAGGTGTTTTTATGGGAAGAGAAGGACAGGGATTTAGGAGTTTGTTCCAGGAAGAGGACAGGGATTTAGGGGTTTATTATGGGGAGAGAAGAAGGACAGGGATTTAGGAGTTTATTCCACTGGCGGCCAGGCCGTGGAGGAGGGCAGGGAGAGCTGAGCTCGCCAGGTTCTTCCAGGGCCTATGAGGTTGCTGTGGAGGAAGAGCCCAGGAGAGCTCCTGGGACCTGGCTTGGAGCTCAGGATTATTTATTAGGAGCGTTCCAGGCTGGGATCAGGCCTCCAGTGCTGCCTTTCCCTTCCAGAGCTCACAAATCACTGCTGCTGCCTCTGTCCCTTCCAGAGCCTCCAAAGCCCGAGTGAATCATCCCTAAGGAAACCAAGATTTTCTTATTAAGCCTTTGGAAGCAACGATCTGAAAATAAGGCCCAGCAACATCTTGATTTAGCTTTTTGCTTTTTTTTTTTTTTTTTTTTTAATGAACTGCTGGGAATGTGAATAACGTTTGCCCTCCACATCCAACAGGGAGCTGGGAGTCTGCGCTGCCTGATTTGCTGAATCATTCCTGGCCTTGGAATGCTGGTTCTGGCACACTGGGAGGAAGAGGAGGTCACTCAGGAGGGAGGGGGATGGTGCAGAAGGGAATTCCAGCAGGGAATGATGTTTCCAGGTGGGGAGGGGTGTTAGGACGGGCTCAGATCCATCCTTGCAGGCTCTGATAAAGCAGATTCGGGGTTTCTTCGCCTCTGGTGTATGGAGGAACCTTCCCAGCCACGGTTTGGAGCTCCCTGCACATTCCAGAGCTTTCCACCTGCTCCATCTGCTCCTACCTTTCCCTGGTAGTCACCTCTGTCCTGCTGCCTGGAGAGGGAGGGAAAGGGATCACCTGGAGCCAGCCTGACAGGCCAGGGAGGAGGAAGTCCAAGATTTATCCATGTTCAAGGTAATGGAGCAGATCAGGGCTGCTAAAATCCCTCCCAGCTGCTTCTCTTGGTCATATTCCCAACCTTTCACGTTCCCTTTTTGTGGCAATCTCAGGGAGACTCTGTTTTTTGGGATGGTTTGTCCCAGATCCATGGAGAGGTTTGGTTTGGAAAAGACCTTCAAAGACCCTTTTATTCCAATGTCCCAGTGTCCAACCTGGCCTTGGACACTGCCAGGGATCCAGGGGCAGCCACATTGGAACTGTTCCAGTGTCTCTCCATTCTCATCCCAAAAAACACCTTCCTCATGCCCAGTTTAAATCTGGACTTTGTCAATCCAGACCTTGGGAAAATGTCTGCGTCCATCTTCTTTAGGAACATCCTTCACATATTGGAAGTGCAGAAGGTCTCCCTGGAGCCTTTTATTTTCCAACCCCAACACTTCCATTTTCTCTTTATTAGAGGTGCTCCAGCTTTCCCAATTTCCCAGTGGGATCCCCAGTTTTGTGGCCTCTTCTGGACCTCCTAAGAGTGGTTTGACTTCTCTCCAAAAAAAACAAAAAAAAGCCCCAAGATGATGATTTATAATCAACGAAATTTATTTCAATTCTTCTTGAAATCCATGGCAAATCCAAGGAGGGTCGTAGCAAAAACCAAACATTTTCCCCCAAAAATCACAAGGACGTCATTAGGATAATTGCAACATAATTTGCTCCATCGATCCCAGAGTGATGTGGGGTTTTTTCCTTGTTGTTTTTTTTTTTTAATTATTCCTTAAAAAATAAAGACGGATAAATGGGTAGAAAGCCACACAAAACCAACACAAAACAAACAAACAACAGCACAAAAAACCCTCATGATTTTTTAGCCAAATGTTTGGCTGTCGTTAAGTAGGGGAAGATGGATTTTCGGGATGACTTCTGGCTGAATTCCCACAGGGAATAAAAAGCCATATGCCCTTAAACTAGGACTAACCTGCCAAAGCCTGGCCTTTGTTGCTCGAGGCAATCTGGGGAGGGTTTAAAAAAAAAAAAAAAGGAAAAATAGAGAGAAAAACACGCAAAACCTCTGATTTCACTCCTGGTTTTTTTCTTGGAGTAGGCCAAGGAAGCAGCATAATGGTCAAAAACTGGGATGGAAGGGATGGGAGCCCGGTAAGGATATTTTTGTTGGGTAAACGGGCTAATTGTGTGCCTTTAAATTAAATAAAAGTCTCTGAAATTCCTTTTAGTCTTTTTTTTCTAGCCTGATTTTGGGCCTGGACAAAACTCCTACAAAATCCAATATTTTTATGTATAAATGAACATAATTTGTGGGCAAAGCTCATTATTTTTGTCTCAAATTTTGTCATTTTACCAGCCCAGCTGCCTCATATAAAACTCTGGGCTCGACTTTTCCTCTGGAAGACAGTTCCTGCATGGAATTATCCTGTCCCACTAGGAAACAATTCTTTGGCGCATTTGTCCAAGGGGGAAAATTGCAACATCATAAAAAAAAATAATAAAAAAATCCCTGTTAACTAGATTTTATAAAAGCGCTGCTGAACATCCTCAGTTCCTGACAATCCAAGGAAAACTGGCCTGGGAGCTGAACCAGGGGAATGAAGGGAATGAAGGGAATGAAGGGTTCTCTCAGTGCTTTTCTGGGATTTTGTGCTGAGTTTCCCCTCTCCCAGTAGGAACAACATCCCAATATTTAAACAGACCCCTTCATCAAACATAACAAGGAGTCTCTTGTTCCAAGATTTCACAATTCCTAGAAATTCCAAGTGGCCACTGGAATAACTCAAAGGAGCTCCAGGTTGTGCTGAGGGAATATTAAAAGTTGGATTTGTTGTTCCAAAGCAGCTGCCAAACCTCTCCTGGGCTCATCCAGACTTTCCTCTCTGTTTACCTGCTCTGAAGAGCTTCCCACACTTAGGAACTCCCACTGGGATAAACATTCCTGTAGGAGATTCCCAACCAGCCCTTGAGGAGATTCCAAATCACCCCTTGAGGAGATTCCCAACCTATATTGAAGAGACTTCCAAACATCCCTTGAGGAGATTCCCAAACATCCCCAGAGGAGATCCCAGACCACCTCTTGAGGAGATTCCCAAACATTCCCAGAGGAGATTTCCATTGCTGGGATAAGCACAGCCTCAGTTCCAGGTGCTTCAAATTTGTCCTGGCTTAATTAAGGAATTTTTAGCTCTCAGGATATTGCAATTAGGCCTGGTCTTTTCCTTTCCTTTCCCTTTCCTTTCCCTTTTCTTTCCCTTTCCCTTTCCCTTTCCTTCCCTTCCCTTCCCTTCCCTTCCCTTCCCTTCCCTTCCCTTCCCTTCCCTTCCCTTCCCGCACCTTCCCTTCCCTTCCCTTCCCTTCCCTTCCCTTCCCTTCCCTTCCCTTCCCTTCCCTTCCCTTCCCTTCCCTTCCCTTCCTTCCCTTCCCTTCCCTTCCCTTCCCTTCCCTTCCCTTCCCTTCCCTTCCCTTCCCTTCCCTTCCCTTCCCTTCCCTTCCCTTCCCTTCCCTTCCCTTCCCGCACCTTCCCTGCCTGCACCTTCCCTTCCCACATCTTCCTTTCCTTTCCTTTCCTTTCCTTTCCTTTCCTTTCCTTTCCTTTCCTTTCCTTTCCTTTCCTTTCCTTTCCTTTCCTTTCCTTTCCTTTCCTTTCCTTTCCTTTCCTTTCCTTTCCTTTCCTTTCCTTTCCTTTCCTTTCCTTTCCTTTCCTTTCCTTTCCTTTCCCTTTCCTTTCCCTTTCCTTTCCATCCCAGTCCATTTCTTCCACAAGGATTCCATGCCCTAATCCAAGCTGGACGCTCTGCTCTGCCCAGGAGGCCTCAGCAATCCCAAGGAAAGCAGCAGGAGGGAGGGAATCCAAGGAATCTCTTGTGCCATCCCAGAATTTACCCAGCTCCCTGGGAATAACTGAATTTCCTTCCCATTCCAAGAGAAACAATGGAAAACATTGATATGTTGGTGCTGGAGTCCAAAATGAGCTTTTTCAAGCACAGAGACATTTGGGAATATTCTTCTCTGTCCAAAAAAAAAAAAAAAAGGAATTATGGAGAGACACAAAGAAGTGATTTTTATCCTTCAAAACAGAGAATTGTTTTCCCTGATCCATCTTTTTTTTGGGAGCTGGTTTCTCTGGCGCTTGATAATCCCTTAGAGTAATTTACATTAATCCAAGAATCTCTTTCACTGTCAACCATGGAAATTCCAGGAGAATTTAATATCTTGGAAATTTCTGTCAAGTTTGTTTCAAAAGCTTGCAGTGAGAATAAGTGTGGTTTCCTAAAAAAAAAAAAAAAGTCATTAAAAATTCATTTATGCAGCCATTTATGTAATTAACCCAGTGGCCTATGATTGATATCACTGATATCTGCAATGATTTTAAGAAAATTAAATGATATTTAATAAATTAGGGTGACAGGAAGCTTTGGAAATTTCAAATATATCTTGAATTTCCTCCCCTAAGAAAAAAATAAAGTGCATTCCAAGAAATCAGAAAAACCAGGAAGTTTACAAAAAGGAAAAGTCTTTGCAAAATTAATTTTTTGGGGGTATTATTATTTATAGTCTTTATTTATTACAGCAATGGTTTGCATAAAATAATTACATTTTAAATCATTTTTGGTTGTGGAAGAGGAGCAGGGTGAAAAATGGGATTTTTAAATTGATTTATTTTAATTAATCCTCATCAGAGATAAGAAATAACAGCTTTATTTGACATCGGAGACAGCAAATAATTCTCCTAAACAGCAGCTCAGCAGGACACACAAACATCTCCAAACATGGGACAATTCCCTGAAAAATCAACTCATTTTTATTTTACTTTTAAACAGGATCTTCCAAATTATAAAACTTCCACAGTTAAACCCCATAAAAGCAATGGGACTGGAATGTTCCTCATGGATAAAAGGACTTAGATAATTAACAGGCCAATTAAGCAATAGGAGTTTTGGGGACAAGATGATTTTCCTCAATTTTGATGGTGTGCAGCTCCGGAGTTTAGGAATTCTCCAGGACGGAAATAAGGACCTGTGCTCTAAAATGGGATCCTGGCGCACGTGGATGTTCAGCCTGGAGAGGAGAAGCTCCAGGGAGAGCTCGGAGCACCTAAAGGGGCTCCAGGAGAGCTGCAGAGGGACTGGGGACAAGGGACAGAGGGACAGTGATGCCTTAATTTTTACCTTTGCAGTGTTCCATGTTCTGTGCTGCCCAGGTGCAGCTCTGAGCTCACACTTGGTGTCACTCAGCTCTCTGCACACAGCAGCCACACAAAACAAATCCTGTTCCTGCTGCACACCAAGGACAACTGGGACAAGTGTTCAGCCCAAAAGCACAAACAACGGTGGCTGAGGGGAGAAAACAAGAAGGATGGGACTGCAGAACCTGGAGCTGGAATTGGACAATGAAACCCCAAGGTGCAAATGGGCCCAAACTTATCAAAGTGTGAGACCTCGTGACTGGGGCCCCATTTTGTGTCCATTTTGTGACCATTTGTGTCCATTTTGCGTCCATTTTGTGTCCATTTTGCGTCCATTTTGTGACCGTTTTGTGACCATTTTTGTTCCACCTTGGGCGTAGCCCTGGCCAGGCTCTTGTCCTGCCCAAGGTGAATCCTTAAAGGCCTTTTAATAAATATCTACTTTATTCTCTGGCTCTGCCCAGTCTCTGTTCCAGCTCAGCCTTCCCAAGGCGTCACAGGACACAGGGAATGGCTCCCAGTGCCAGAGGGCAGGGCTGGATGGGAGATTGGGAATCAGGAATTGTTCCCTGGCAGGGTGCTGAGGCCCTGGCACAGGGTGCCCAGAGCAGCTGTGGCTGCCCCTGGATCCCTGGCAGTGCCCAAGGCCAGGTTGGACACTGGGGCTTGGAGCAGCCTGGGACAGTGGGAGGTGTCCCTGCCGTGGCAGGGGTGGCACTGGGGGGGATTTGAGCTCCTTCCCAACCCGAACCCATCTGGAATTCCCTGACATTTTGAGTCCTGTTTCAAAGCACTGGGAGCAACGGTCTCAAGGGAACCGTCAGGGTCAAAGCTGGGATTTCTGGATGAGGAATCACCCCACAAAGACACAAAAGGGGCAGAATTCAAAGCGAAAATAAAGAAGTCCCTTTGTGTGCCAAGATGTTTCTCCAGCTGCAGCTGAAGTGTCCCAGGAGATGTTGCTTGTCCTGATAAAGAGGACAAGGAATTCCAGACATAAACCTGGATCCAGGGAAGAGCTGGCTCTGTGCCTGCTGCCCACATTTTGTTGTTACCCAGGAGTGGAGCTGGTTTGGATTTCTCCTGCTCCTTGGGCAGCTCCCAGGGGCCTCCCACAGCAGAAGGAAAAATCTCCCTGGACCCTGATGGAGTGGAGACACCACTACAGGAGGCGCTGGATTGGGATTAACAACAGGAGAACCTCCTGGAGATGGGATTTGTTCACAGGAGGCCGCAGCTTCCAACAAAATTCCTGGGTGGTTCTGGAAAGCAAAGTCCGGTTCACAGAACAGCCACAAACAAATCCTGAGGAGATAAAGACAGCGCTCTTGTGCTTTTTGGCCTCTTTCCCTTCCTTTTCCTGCCTCTTTTCCCAGTTCTCAGATGTTTCTGGGCATTGGCCAGCAATTCATTCCTCACATCTGTTCATGCTTCATCCATATCCCTTCCTTTTCCTCTTGCACTCGTTTCCCTTTTTATATTTTGCTCCATTTCCCCCCTCAGTTCCTGCTTCTGCTTCCAACTGATTACCTTTTTTCCCCTACATGGATTTTTTTTTTTTTTTTTTTTTCCCCCTAGGCTTGGTCTCTCCATGATCTCCTCATGAGGTAACTGAAGGCAAAGATTTGATATCAGTTTCCATGGAGTTCCTTCCTCTTCTGGAATTCTTTGCTCCCTCTTCCCCAGAAGGCAGCTTTTCAAATTCCTTAGGAACACCAAGGAATTCTCTTTCCCTGTGTCCGGCCATCAGAGGAAAATGTTATCTGCTGTTTTCCACCCCAGATTTCAAAGAAAGGAAATCCAGCAGGGAGTGGTTTGCTCTTGTATTTTATTCCATGTGGGATGAGCAGGATGAACTCTGAAAAATTCAGTGTTTTCCTTGCACATTTTGCTTTGGAAGCTCTCAGGGATGATGAGGTTGGGACAATTTTTTCCAAGGTCACAGAATGATTTGGGCTCATGGATCATCCATTCCCACATCCTTCCATGGGCAGGGACACTCCAGGAAATCCCTCCCTCCAATCCCAATTCCCTCCTCACTCACATCCTCTCCTCCTTCCACCACAAGGATTCATCCCTCTCGGTTTTCCCAAATGTTCTCCAAGCTCTTCCTCCCTGGGGTTCCTCTTTAAAGAAGAGAGGCTGGAGACCTGGGATTTGCAAAATTGGGATTTACAGAGTTGGGATGTACAGAGCTGGGATTTGCAGAGCTGGGATTTGCAGAGCTGGGATTTGCAGAGTTGGGATTTGTAGGGTTGGGATTTACAGAGTTGGGATTTGCAGAGCTGGGATTTGCAGGGTTGGGATTTACAGAGCTGGGATTTAGAAAGCTGGGATTTGGAAAGCTGGGATTTGCAGGGCTGGGATTTGCAGAGTTGGGATTTGCAGGGTTGGGATTTATAGAGCCGGGATTTAGAGAGCTGGGAATTGCAGGGTTGGGATTTACAGAGCTGGGATTTAGAGAGCTGGGAATTGCGGGGTTGGGATTTACAGAGTTGGGATTTAAAGAGCTGGGATTTAGTGTGGGGATTTACAGAGCTGGGATTTAGTGTGGGGATTTACAGAACTGGGATTTAGTGCGGGGAATTACAGAGCTGGGATTTACTGATTCTGGGATTCCGTGGAATACCTGGCACTCGAGGAGGTGGGGCTGTGCTGCCATATGCAAACTCCCAAAGCCTTTTCATTGCCTGGAAAAAAAATTCCAATTACTGGGGGAAATCCAGTGATCAAAATCCCTGGGAAATGAAATGTCATCTTTCCTGTTGTTGTTGTTGTTGGGGGTGGGTGTTTTGTGGGGGTTTTTTTTTTGTTTGTTTGTTTGTGTTTATTTGTTTCTTTGGTTTGGGGTTTTGGGTTTTTTTGTTTTTTTTTTTCTTTGTTTGTTTGGTTTGGTTTGGTTTATTTGTTTGTTTGGGGGGTTGGGGTTTTTTTTTTGTTGGTTGGTTGGTTTTTAACTCTGACTGTGCCAATAAAAACTGTTTCCGTCTTTCCAATCAAAAGCTTTCCCATCCGGAACATCCAGACCCTGAGCAAGTACTTATAAAATTAATTCCAAGGTGTCTCCAAATGCTTCTGGAGGTGATCCAGACTGAGGTCCTGCTCCTTCCTGTGCCTTCACGGGGTCACTCTTGCCTAGCTCTGAGCAGCATTTGGCCTCAGAGCTGGACAGAAACAATCCAATAAAAAAACAGGACAAATGGTTTATCGGGAGACCAGAGCAGCCTCTGGTGCCAAACTTGGAATGATTTCCCATCTGGATGTTCACCTCAGGCTTCTCTGCAGCAAAAAACAAGAAATGGAAAATGGAATCTGTGCGTTTGATGTTAACGTTGGACGCGGGAGGTTTGCACAGGAATGAAATGTTTGGAGTTGGGCTTGGCTCTAGGGACGTGGAGGCCACATTTTATCCATCTTCATTCCATAATGAATAAGGAGAAATAAGAGATTTCCAGCTCTAAAGTTTATTTTAGACTCTTTTCCCTACCTGCCGCCCACTCTTTCTCCTGGGAGAGGGAGGGTGCCATGGAAATATCCCTGCCCCTGTTGGATCAAATGATCTTTAAGTCCTTCCCAACGCAAACGTTCCGTAATTCCTTTAGTGAATGACAGGCTTGGAAAGGTGAGGTTTGGTTCACACAAACTCCCGTTCCTGGTGTTCACACTCTGGGCTGGAGGATCTTCCTGGGAAGCCCAAAGCACCGGTGCCAAATAAAGCTTTTATCCGTGGATGAACTCGGTTAATCCGCCCATTGTACCAAAGATTCCTGTGGGAGACAGAAATCCCCCTTTTCCTGTCACAGATTTGTCCTTTGTGGTTGCTCAAGTGGCCAAAACAGTCCCTTGGCTGGAAGGGGAAAAGAAACCCAGGAAAACTTTAAACTGGATTTGCATTTCCTGGAAATCAGAAGACTTTTGATGGAGGTGGAAGGAATACATGGAATTGTTCTGGCAGAGGAGCCAGGAGAACACCCCCAGCACTGCAGGTGGAAGGGGAAAATAAATCTAGGAAAACTTTAAACTGGATTCACATTTCCTGGAGATCAGAGGACTTTTGATGGAGGTGGAAGGAATACATGGAATTGTTCTGGCAGAGGAGCCAAGAGAACACCCCCAGCACTGCAGGTGGAAGGGGAAAATAAATCTAGGAAAACTTTAAACTGGATTCACATTTCCTGGAGATCAGAGGACTTTTGATGGAGGTGGAAGGAATACATGGAATTGTTCTGGCAGAGGAGCCAAAAGAACACCCCCAGCACTGCAGGTGGAAGGGGAAAATAAATCTAGGAAAACTTTAAACTGGATTTGCATTTCCTGGAAATCAGAGGACTTTTGAGGGAGATGGAAGGAATGCATGGAATTGTTCTGGCAGAGAAGCCAAGAGAACACCCCCAGCACTGCAGGTGGAAGGGGAAAATAAATCTAGGAAAACTTTAAACTGGATTTGCATTTCCTGGAGATCAGAGGACTTTTGATGGAGGTGGAAGGAATACATGGAATTGTTCTGGCAGAGGAGCCAAGAGAACACCCCCAGCACTGCAGGAGGCCTGGCTGCAGCTCCACCAGCATTCCCAGCAGTGCCCTGGAAATCCACCCCAGAGCTGCAGCCGGAGCCAGGGTGATCCATTCTTAATCAGTCACCCTCTAATTTCTAACACCTTGTCTCAAGGGTGCTTCCAAAGGGAGGAAGGATCATTTTCCGTGGAAGTTCTGCACGTTCTTCCTCATGGGAAATGAGAGTGCAGCAGCTTCAGCCAAGGCTGCGACAGGCCTGGAGCGTGGGAATCAGAAACCGAGTTTTGGGGAGGTTTTCCCGGGGAATTTAGGAGAAATTCCTGAGGAGATCCAGCAGGGCAGTGTGTGGATGTGACGGGTAATTCCCCGAGGTGACAAGGAGCGGTTTGTGCACAAAATTCCTGCAGCGCCCGCGTCCCGAGGCACCAGAACCTCCCGCGCATTCCCAAGGCCCTGCTCTGCTCCTGATCCTTGCTGAGGGTCAGAGGCCTTAAAAAACTTGGGATTTTTTTCCAAATGTTTTCAAATTTTCCTTAAAAACGACTCGGGAAAGTGACTTGGCTCCGCTGAGAGCTCCAGGTTTTACCGGAGCGAGACTTCACAAAACGGAGTCCGACTGTGAGGGGACACCTGAACCTCGAGGAGCTCCTGCAAATCCCAAGTTGATTTCTTGGGAAGAGCCACCTTCCACCACTGGAACACTGAATTCTCCAGGGAGAGGGGAATTAAAAACTCCTGGTTAAAAAAATCCTGAGAAAAACCTTCCCTGCTGGCGGGAATGTGTGGCCTACCCAGGGCAAGGACGTTGTTTTCCTTCTTCTGCCTCTTGTCCCCTCATCTTTTCCGGCACCTCCTGATTTCTTTGGAGCCTCTTCTCATTCCATTTTCCTCATGGTTTGTTTTAATATAATTTACAGAATTTTTACCATCTATTTTATAATATATTTATGATATTTTATATCATTATATTATAATTTTTTTTCCCACACACAGCGGCTTTCCATTCCTCCCCAATTTTTTTTTTTCCAGCAAAAAACCCACCAAATTTAATGACAAGTTTGTCCCTTTCATCCCTTGATTCCAGGGCTCTGGGAGAAGGAAAATGAATTTATTCCACCGCTAAAGGAAGGAGGTGATTTAAGATCCTGTTCACCCACTCAGGGATGAGATTTTGGGAATGACGGCCTGCTGGAAACTGGGAGATGCTTAAAAATATTCCCAAACCTGGGAAGTCTGGGTTATTTCCTATTGCCTATCAATCTTCCCTGTCATTCCAAGAGTTATTTGCCAACCCCTGGATCATTCCCAGGCCCTCTTTTTCCTTCTGTTTTCCTTCCCACAGCCTTCATGAAGTGTCGTGTCAAACTCACCCAATTGCTTCAGCCAAAAACACAAACAAACCCCAAATAAGGATTTTTAAAAAGGGCAGGAAAACAGGGATATTTTGACTGCCCGAAAGTGAAACATTCCCATTTTTGCAATTCCCAGCAACAAACAGCTCTGAGTGTGCCTGGGTTTAATTTCAAACAAAATGGAGTTGTTTCCCCTGGGGATCAAATCCAACATCTCCCTTGGCCTCCGGGGTTTTCCAGCCTCGGTGTTTGGGTTTGCTGCAAATAAATACAGGGAAAAAAAAAAAATTCCAATTTCAGCTGGATTGGAAGCGATAAGAGTGTTCGATAGGACCTGCTGGATAACTGGAGTGTCAGGAATTTGCTGCCATTCCTGCTGGTTGTCCCAGGGGATGAGGCACTGCAGAGTCCTGAAGGATTAAGGAAAAACTAAGGAAAAATCCCCTTTGTTCCAGCCTAATATTCCCAGTCATCCCAACGTTCTCTCTTTGAACTCACAGGGGATATATTTCATTTTCCATGTCGTTATCAAAGGATGGTTTTCCACCCTTTTATCCATCTTAATTTGGTAAAAAGTAAAGAACCCTGGCTCAGAGCTACTTAGTAATAATTAATAATATTTTGTAATAATTTAGTAACAATTCCACATTAGTTCCACCCCCTAAAAACTAATTAAAGGAATGCTTTCAAATTTCCACATGATTTTAAAAGTCACCGACACCTTTGGGTACTTCCTTTATTTTTAGAAGCAGCCATAAATCAATTTATTAGTACATAGAGGGAAGACAGACAGAGCTTCTTTCATTATTATCATTATTATTATGATGGGGGTTTTATAATTATTATATTTTTATTTTTATTTTTATTTTTATTTTTATTTTTATTTTTATTTTTATTTTTATTTTTATTTTTATTTTTATTTTTATTTTTTATTTTTTATTTTTATTTTTATTTTGTCCCAGCTGGAATCAGATTCCACATTTTCCCTCCAGGGAGAGATGACACAGAAAGTCTTCCTCCTGAAATCCATGTTTTAAGGGATGCTCTGCCCTGCTCCTGATCTTTGAGGATGCCCATTCCAGATTGTCCTTTATTTCCTTGCAATTCCCAAGGGGTTGTTTTCCCTAATTTTAAGTACTTTATTAGTGAGAATAATATTACTAAATATTAAAAGTATTATCAAATCAGGTTTTTCTTTGCTCTTTCAGGTGTCTCAGGACCTTCTTTTGCATCCTTGGAATGAGGAAAAAGTTCCCAGGAGACACTGGAACATAATAGCATAAAATTAATAATAATTTTTTTTAATTTTATTTTTATATTATTATAATATCTTAAAGACTCCAAGAGTAGCTCCATTCCTTAATTCCAGTGTTTTGCTGTGCTCTGGATGGATTTGTGGCAATAATTTGAGGAAAGCAATGGCAGTGGGAAGGAAGCAACATCAGCCCAAATTCCTAATTTGTGATTTGCTCATTCCAGAATAAAAGGTGTTGGGAAATGATGCAAAAAAAAAAAAAACCTTGGAGTTAATTGAATTTAGAGGGTGAGAAGACGCACAGCTCCCTCTTCCCCTTCCTGCTCCAGACAATCAAATCCCAACACAGAGCAAGATATTCCTGGGAATTTTCCTCAGGAATTGCATCCCATCAGTATGAGGTGCAGGAGCCAGCCTTGGGAAGGGGGAATTTCTGGGATCACTGAATTCCTTCGGTGCTGCTCATTTTCGTTGTTGTTATTCCCAAAGCCTCTTGCAGCCCCCACCACAGTCAGGGGTCATTTTGTGGGGATTTTTAGGACGAGACAGGAGCAGCCCAGTGGGATTTTCCCAGAGGGATTTCAGATTCCCCAGCCCTGGAAGTGTCGGGGAAAGATGCAGCAAAACAGAAAATAAATGAATTTACCCATGGAGGAATTGCTCCATGGGCACTCTGGGATGAGCAGGGGGGATTTTCCTGCCTCTCCATGGACACAGGGCCAGGGAAGCTGCGCTGGCTGTGGGAAAGGCTTGGGATGTGATCCCAGTGTAAACACAGCTCACAGAGGGGAAACTCTTCCCAAACTTATCATGGAATCCCTGGCTGGGGGTGGAAAGGGCCTCAAATCCTTTAAAGGCTTGGGGTCTTTAAGGTCCCTTCCAACACAAACCATCCTGGGATTCTGTGTGCTCCTGGGAAGTTTGTTGGAGCTTGGGATCCAGAGTCTCACCTTTTTCCCTCTGCCTAAATCCCAGAGGATTCTGCTCAGCCTGCGGGAGCTGATAACTTTCACTCAGGGAACCACAGAATCCTGGAATGGTTTGGGCTGGGAGGGATCTTAAATCCCCCCCAGTGCCACCCCTGCCATGGCAGGGACACCTCCCACTGTCCCAGGCTGCTCCCAGCCCCAGTGTCCAACCTGGCCTTGGGCACTGCCAGGGATCCAGGGGCAGCCACAGCTGCTCTGGGAATTCCATCCCAGCCCCTCCCCACCCTGCCAGGGAACAATTCCTGACTCCCAAGATCCCACCTAACTCTGCTTTCTCCCAGTTTAAACCATTCCCTGTTTCCTATCCCTCCACACTCCTGTGACCGATCCCTCTCCGTTCCCCTTCACACACACTGGAAGTCCCATTCGGCATTTCCAGGCCGTGCTTTTTCCCTGATTCCCACTCCCAGCCCCACGTGGTGCTCACACGGCCGGGATTCGCTCCTTGTGCAGCTGCCAGGCCCAGCATTCCCAGCTCCCACCCCTCTTCCTGCTCCCCAGCACCTCGTCTGTGCTGGCATCTTGTGGTTTTCCCTCATCCCAGGCCGATTCCCGTGGTTTCCATCCCCCCTGGAGCACTGGCTGCTCTCCCTGCTCCCGGCAGGAATGTGCTGGATATCCTGGCACAGCTGGATCCTGTGCAGCCCCGCCCCATCCTGGGCTCCCCTAAAATCTCGGCGGGACTTTGAAGCCATTCTCCAGCATTTCCTGATGGGTTTTTGCTTTTCCTTTCCGTTGCAGCTGAGTCCTTCTGGTTGGATTTTGCCATTTGGTCGGAGAAGCCGGAGCATCCCAACAGCTCCACAGGTGTTTTGGGGAAGTTTGGCTCAGTCCTCATGGATATGAGGGATCTGCCAGGGATTTTTGAGGTGTTGTCTGCCAGGAATGGGGTGAGAAGAGCAGGAGGAACGGGATGGCAAGGAAAACCTGGAGCAGGAAGTCGCCTCTGAGGGACGTTTTCTTACGCGGGAGAGGGAATATTTGGGTTGATGGCTCACCCGCTGCTCTTCCAGACATTTCATGGATGTTTCTCCTGCTGCCAACAAGGTCTGTGGGCCCAGAGAAAGGGAAGGCACCTTTGGAATCCGGGAGATCCAAGGAAAACCAGGAGAGCTGGTGCAGTCTCTTCATGTGGACGTAGATCCATCCATGCTGGCCAACCCAGCCTTAGGAATGTCTGAGATTATCCAGGGGTTCTGGGGCCTTCTCCTGCTGGCATTTCAGGATCTGAGGAGCCAGCGGGAATTCCTGGAATAACCCATTTTGTGCCAGAAAATTCTGGGCAGTTCATGAACCTTTCAGCCACGAGGATCGTTCACAGCCTTAGGAGTGTGCCAGACCTTTCCCAAAGCCTGGAGATAACTCTGGGCTGGGGGGATCCCACGGGAATCATGTCCAGCCTCCAGGATGCCCCATCCCAATTTCCCAAACTGTCCCAAGAGACTTCAGGAGAGGAAGAGCTGAAATAAAAGAAGGTCAGGTTGTCTTGGCAAAAGTGTAACTCCCTCCCCAGAAAAGTCTGGAGCCCCAAGGATTTCACCTCCAAGGAGGCATTGGTTGAAATCCTGCCTTCCCAAGGTTGTGGGTAGGATCAGGATCCAGCTGGAAGCTCTGGAAACAAGCAGGAAATAACTGAGCAGTGACAAAACCTTCCCCAGAAGCAGCAGGAATTTGTCCCCCTCTCCCACTCTGCCATAGCACGGAGGGCGACAAACACTGGGATACCTCTCCTAAAGTTCATCCCTAGGGAATCGTCCTGCTCAAAAACCTCTCCCGGGAAGGAAAGGTCTGCTGGAATAAGCTGAGCTCTTCACTCCCCTGCTGGAATTCCTGTGCTTATTTTAGACCTTTGTTAATGAGATCCATCCTGAGAATCCCGGGGGTGTTAAAACGCTCAGCTGCCACCGGCACAAATTTGGGCCTCTCCTCCTTTTAGAGTCCATCAAAGGCGTAAAAAAAGGGGATAAATGGGGAAAAATAAAGGAAAACTGGCTGCAGTTCTGCTCTCAGGAACCCTCCAAAATTACTGGGACTTGGGAATTCCGTGCAGAGATGAGCTGGGTGACTTCTCCTAATCCCTCCATTGTCAAGTTTGGAAGCACCGGGCTGTTGGAGGTGATAAACCCGTGAGTCACCCTGAGGGCCAGAAGGACAAAGGGACTTGGGATGGAGCCTTTAAAACCGTGAGTCACCCCCCACGGGGTGGAATTTCTGTTCCCTCTGTGCGGGATCTGCTGGAAAACTCAGGCATGGAAACCATCCATCCACCTCTGGGAAAGGGAATTTGTGCCGGTTCCGAGGGCCGTGCTTTTCTAGTACCAGGTGTTCCAATATTATTGGAATTATCCCAGGGTTTATTCAACATTTTCAATCTGTTGAAGTAGCTTCTATGTTACCGGAATTCCAAGAGTTGGGCACTTAAGAAGACAAAGCAAAAAGCTTTGGCTCCAACTGAAAGGTCCAAATTATTCCTGTGGAAATGGAAGATGTTGCAAGACAAGAAAATTCCATAATATTTCCCCATCAGCCAGAATGGGACAGGGAAAAGCCGAGCGACCCAGGCCTCCAAGTGATGAAGAAACAGCTCTTAAAAAAAAAAATCAAGATTTTAGAATCAGGGATTCTGGCATCAAATATCCATTTGATTACCGTGGCAGGGATTAGATCCAGACGGGAAGAAAGTGAAGATCCAGCTGGGAAGAGATCCCTGAGATCATCCAGAGCCCAGGAAAACATTCAGGAGGAGAAGCACCATCAGCTGCAGATCCAGTCTAGAGAGGCGTTTACAGGAAAAGGAGGAATGGGTTTAACTGGAAGAAAGTTGGGTTAGGTGGGATACTGGGAAGGAATTCCTCTCTGGGAGGGTGAGGAGGGGCTGGGATGGAATTCCCAGAGGAGCTGTGGCTGCCCCTGGATCCCTGGCAGTGCCCAAGGCCAGGTTGGACACTGGGGCTTGGAGCAGCCTGGGACAGTGGAAGGTCCCTGCCATGGCAGGGGATGAGCTTTAAGGTCCTTCCCAACCCAAACCATTCCAGGATTCCATGATTCCATGGATGTGTCTGAAACAAAGCTAATTAGCGGTGAAATTCACTAATGTCAGCTGTCTGTCCTAAGGACAAAATGTGTCTGGGCAGATCCTGAAATCCTGTCTGCCTGTTTCTGTCCTGGCAAATCCACTTGAATCCAAGCAAATTTCCTTCCCTCGTGGAAAACGGCAGCGACGGCAGGATCTGGGGAAAAGAAATGAGAATTCCCTGCATTTCCCCAGCTCTTTGTATATGAGGAGCTCAATGTATTTAACAGACAATTATCAACCTGTTGATTGACTTCTGCAAGTTAAGATGAGCTCTTCTGTTAACTTCCGTAAGTTAAAATGACTGGAATATTGTCAGGATATGAAAATCCGTGGCCACATCCTGACAATATTCCAGTCATTTTTTCCCATGGTTGCTCTGTTGACTCTCCCCAGGTACTGAGGAAGCAAGGAAGAAAAGAGGAGGAGGAGTTTATATATCTTATAAATGTATTTACAATTTATATTACAATCTATATTAATGAATATGTTATCATTCAAAATAAAGAGTTTCGCTATAAATATTTATTTACAAGTCACGGGGTGGCTCAGCACCAAGCGCGGGATTTGGGGTAAAAACTCAGCAATCCAAAGGCCAATTTTAACTGGGCTAAAAGCAGGAAAATGATGTCCCTGCCCTCCATGAGGACAGATCCAAGGGCTCGTGGTTTCCAAAAAAAAAAAAACCCACAAAAAACCAGAAGAGCAACAAGTGGATTTTTTCCTGGTTTTTTTGTTCGTTGCTTTCCAAGAGGTTTTGCAGGTAAAGGTGGAGTTGGTTCTGCTGTTCAGGGAATGCTGCTCACCCTCAAATCCAGGGAATTTGAGCCAGCTCCAACTCCAAACCTTTCCTGGGCTGCAAGAATTCCAGCCCCGGCTGAAAATTCGTGGAATTCGGCGCTGCCTTTTTGAAATCCCAAAGGAAAGGGATTGGCAGCTCCTCGGGAACTCAAACTGCCCCGGGCTCTGGCTTTTCCCAGCCTGAAATTTTAGAAAATCACCCCAGAGTGAAGCAGCACCGGGAAAATACGGAATCCATGGAGAACGGAGCCTCGATTTGCTGATCCCAACAAACTCTTTGTCCTCGAGGGAGAGGGACACCCTTCCACAAAACGAAAAAGCTTCCAATGGAAGGCGCTCCAACGCAAATGGAGGAGTCAAGGATAACGCAAAGGACGATCTTTGCCTCTTTATGGCATCCAAAGGCAGAAAAAAACACTTGGAAAACGGTCGGAGAGGCCTCGCTCCCCCAGTTCACATCCAGGCAGAATAAAGGAATCTCCAGAGGGTTGGGAAGTGCTGCTGGTATCTCCATTTATTCCTAAAACCATGTGGGATAAGACACCTCCCCTATCAAAAAGAAAACCATCTTCGAATGAATGAGTGAACGTCTTCTTCTTGTGAATATTTTTCCGAAGGGTTTTCCGGCCCTAAAAATCAAATGTATTTAAAAGAAAAGTTGGGAATCGTTGGTTCCTCCTCCAGGTTTTTTGCTGGGGCCATGAAAAAAAAAAAAAACAAACAAAAAAACACCTTGAAATGAAATTTCAAATATTATTTTCCTGATATTAAAAATCCATGTGAACAAGAGATACACCAGGCAAAAGATGCTGGATATAGAACTATGGAATATCCTGAGTTGGAAGGACCACAGAGATCGTCCAGCCCAACTGCACCCCAAAATCCCACTCTGTGCCTGACGGTTTTATTCTTTTTTATTTCCTTTTTCCTTTTTTTTTCAGTGGGAACAAGTGTTTGGGAGAACATTTGTGCAGGAATTTTATGGATAAATGTGTAGGACACGGTGGATTTGCTCACCTGGTGTTTCCTGCTGACAAAATAATCTGGATATAATTCTCCATTAATTCACTGATTGATCCTTGCAACCCCAAAGGTTCATTCAGAGTGTTTTGACTCCAAAAAAATTAAGAAAGTCACTGGATTTTTTAAGGCAAACTCTTTTTTTTTCCCGTGATTTTCCCAGAAATTCCACTCACCCAGCCCTGAGTGGCTCTGTTGGTCAGCTGTGTCTTCCCATCCACCAGCTCAGCTGATTTATGGCCACACAAAATTTTTTTTTTTTTTTTTTTTTGGAATTTCTGTCTCAGCTCCATAAAGCCCTAAATCAATCCCTGAGGTTTTGATTCCTTCTCCTCCAGGGAAGGGAAGCTTCCATAAGTGTGGACATCCTGGGAAAGCCTCTGGTTTGAATTCCTCTCCCAAGGGGGTGGAGATGCCTCCCCAGAAAAGGATGGAGTAAAAGAACCAAGGGATACCTCAGGAAAGAAGATCCGACTCAGGAGCCTCCATTTTCCCTCTCCCAAGTTTTTCCAAGGAGGCAGGAAGCTTGGGAGATCTGGAATGCTTTCAACTGGACACTTTTTTCTCTTCACAGGGAATCTTCTTGCAACTGAAATAACAAAAACCAGTGAAATGCTTCCAGTGCCCCCACACCAAAGGGGTGGAAGAGGCAGGTGAAAATCCAGGGGATTATTTGGAAGCTGTTCTGGATGTTCCCTGCTTTCCTGAGGGGTAGAAGGACCTAGAATCATTTGCTCCAATTTTTTCCCCCTTTTGATTTTTTTTTAACAAGATTTATCAGCTCTTTCTGCCCACGAACTGTCCTGACACTTATTCCCAGCTCGTTCTGTTGGGAGGACAAACTGGGAATTGTCAGCAGGTGGGATACAAAAACATTCTGGGACTCTCAGATTTGGGCTCTTTTCCCACTCCTGGTTTTCCCAACAAAACCCCCCTGTGCATCTCATATGCCAGGGATATCAGCACACATCTGGGCTGTTGTTCTCACCAGTTTCTCCCTCAAAAGCCTGGGACCAGCTCCTGGTTTCCTCATCTGACGTGGCTGAAGCTCTCCAGAAATCCCAGCTTTGACCCTGATGGTTCTCTTGGGGCCGTCGCTCACAGTGCTTTGAAACAGGATTTGAAATGTCAGGGAATTCCATACGGGTTTGGGTTGGGAAGGACCTCAAATCCCATTCATCCCTGCCATGGCAGGGACACCTCCCACTGTCCCAGGCTGCTCCAAGCCCCAGTGTCCAACCTGGCCTTGGGCACTGCCAGGGATCCAGGGGCAGCCACAGCTGCTCTGGGCACCCTGTGCCAGGGCCTCAACACCCTCACAGAGAGGAAATTTTGCCCAAAATCTCATCTAAACCTGTCATTTTTCAGTCTCAAGCCATTCCCTGTGTCCTGTCCCTGCAGCCCTGGGGAATTGTCTCTCTCCAGCTTTCCTGGGGCTCCTCCAGGCCCTGCAAGGCCACCCTGAGCTCAGCCCAAAGCTTCTCCTGGCCAGGCTGAACAATGCCAGCTCTGCCAGCCTTTGCTCCCAGCAGAGCTGCTCCATCCCTCTGCTCATCCTGCTGCCTCCTCTGGGCTCTCTCCAGCAGCTCCAGGTGCTCCCTGTGCTGGATCCCAGCTCTGCAGCTGGGCTCTCACCTCAGGGGCACAGGGGCACAACCCCAATCCCTTTCCTGCTGCCCACACTTGGGTTCAGCCCAGAATAATCCCAATATTCTGTTCCATTCCAAGAATCCAAGGCTCTGATCTTCTCCAATCCATGACTCATGTGCTCCAGGAAGATGAAGATCTGAGGATTAACGAGCTCCCTCATTGTCCGCAGCCCCCAAAGCCTCTGCAGTCAGCTCAGCTGAAGCCCTTGGAGCCGTTCCCAACACTTGATCCTAATCACGGCTCTGCACCTGGCCCAGCTTTCTGCTCGGGACAATGTGTGACCAAATTTATTGCGGCAGTTTTGTTTTCTCTCTTTCCATTCCCCTCTTCCTCCCCTGGGAGTTCAATGGATCCTTTCTAGGATGAGACCCAAACAACATCAATGGAGGGGATTGTGCAGGAGAGCCCCAGGCAGGAGGGAGCAGGAGCAGCCAGCTGTGTCCCGCTCTCCTGCTTTGATGTCCTTGGCTGGAGTGGGATTCGTGATTCAGACCACCCACGGGCCAGGCCTGGCTCCTTCCTGGGAGAAGGGATCATGAGCCCAGCACGGAACACCTGGAAGTGGGAATTCTGTGTCCTTCACTGCCTGCACATGGACAGCACCCAGAGAGTGGCTGGAGCTGTTCCAGCAGGGATGGAGGTTGGATTTTAGGGAAAGGTTCTTCCCCAGAGGGTGCTGGCACTGCCCAGGCTCCCCAGGGAATGGGCACGGCCCCGAGGCTGCCAGAGCTCCAGGAGCCTTTGGACAGCGCTGCCAGGGATGCACGGGCTGGGATTGTTGGGGGTCTGGGCAGGGACAGGAGCTGGATCCATGATCCCTGTGGGTCCTTTCACTCAGGATATTCCATGATCCCATTATTTGGCAGCTCTGGAGGGACGTCTCCGGAGGTGAGTCCAGGCAGGGTTTCCACCCTCTGCTCACTCTGTTGGGGTTTTCCACACTGTGCTCTAAACTCCCCTTGGTTTGGGGAATTTATTTTTCAGTCCTGCTTTTCTTTCCAAGTGGCAAAGGCATCAGGAGCCGCAAGGATGCTCAGAGAGCACGTTGAGGGTGATGCTCATCCTCTGTTCTCCACTCTTTCAGCAACACAGACTTAGATTTCCACATTTAAGCCCCCAAAAACTGCTCCAAAAAACTGTGGGCATGAAGAAAACCCCGAGTTAAAGGCAGCTTATCGGGCCCAGCTGCTGCTTATCACCAGTGCTCCATCTGCTCCATCTGCTTTGCATAAATAATTCCTTGATTTTTATTTTTTTTTTAATTGGTGTCCTACGGTCCATCCGAACAACGAGCAACAAGAGAAACTGTAAATAAATTTTACAGTGTCACTAAGAGCATTCACATCGAGGGGAACTATTCTGAGGCGGCGCCAGTTCTTAATAAATTGCTTTTATTCGGGTGTTTTTACAAGGGGAAAAGAAGAAAGAAGCGGGAACAATGGAAGAATGGAAACTGCTCCATCACTCCTTTTAATAATAAATATTCCCAGGCTGTTCTCCTCACAAAGGAGGGGCCAAGGTTGTTTTTATTTTTGTGGTGTTTTTTTGGTGTCCATCTGAAAGGCAAAGGCATAAAAAAGGCCCTGAGCCAGCTGGCTGGGCTCCCTTCCCGCAGTTTTCCCTGGATTTCTAGGCCATGGTGCCAACCCTGGGGCTGAACAGGCACCTGGGGCTCCCCTGGGTGGCCCAGGGGGATCCCAGATCCAAAGCTCACCCTTCGGAAGGAGGAAAGTCATTCCCAGCTGGTGAATTCCCTAAGGACCAGCAGCACTCCTTAGGACAGCAGGTTTTCCCCAGGAGGATCCTAATTCCCAGTCAGGGCACTGGTTTGCTTCGATTTTTTTGGATATGGGATCCCACAGTCCATTTCAGCAAGAATTCCATCCCGGTGTTCCCCTGGAGTCCGAGCTCACCCTTCCTCAAGCAGCATCTCCTGATTAAACTCTCCAGGACAACGTGGATTTTGGAAGGGAATTTCTGAACAGCAACGAGATTTCACGGAAAACCCTAATTTTGGGCAGCACGCAGCACAGATTCCCACGGAATTCCCGTCACTGAACATGGGAATATGGGTTCACAGCCCAGCAAAGTTCCTTTCTTTTTCCTCTTTCTCCAGTTACGAGTTTGTTTGGTAGGGATGAGATGCTCGGTCTGTGTCTGTTTAACAGCCCTCACGTGTTTAATTCCTGCCTGCAGGGATTCTGGGAAGCTTTGCCTGGCATCTGCAAACCTGAGGGCATCCTGGTGTCCCAGGAGCGGGGTATGGAATGCGTGGCTCTCCTGGAAATGTGACAGTAGAGTTATGGATGCCCCATCAGGGCTGGAAAATCCAACCCTAGGCTGACCCTGGCAGGGCTTGGACCCCCAGGGAAACACTGGAAAAAATGCCAGAGGATTCAGCTTTCGAAGGGATGCAAAAGAATCACAGAATTATGGAATGGTTTGGGTTTGGAAGGGACCTTAAATCCCACCCAGTGCCCCCCCTGCCATGGCAGGGACACCTCCCACTGTCCCAGGCTGCTCCCAGCCCCAGTGTCCAACCTGGCCTTGGGCACTGCCAGGGATCCAGGGGCAGCCACAGCTGCTCTGGGCACCCTGTGCCAGGGCCTCAGCACCCTCACAGAGAGGAAATTTTGCCCAAAATTTTGTCTAAACCTGTAATTTTTCAGTCTCAAGCCATTCCCTGTGCCCTGTCCCTCCATTCCTTGGGAATTGTCTCTCTCCAGCTTTCCTGGGGCTCCTTCAGGCCCTGCAAGGCCACCCTGAGCTCAGCCCAAAGCTTCTCCTGGCCAGGCTGAACAATGCCAGCTCTGCCAGCCTTTGCTCCCAGCAGAGCTGCTCCATCCCTCTGCTCATCCTGCTGCCTCCTCTGGGCTCTCTCCAGCGGCTCCAGGTGCTCCCTGTGCTGGATCCCAGCTCTGCAGCTGGGCTCTCACCTGAGCAGAGGGGCAGAGAGCCCTCGCTGGCCCTGCTGTAGGCCAGGGTTGGTTTCTGGGCCGCTTCTCCTCAAGACCTGCAGTTTATTTTCCTTGTTTTATTTTATTTTATTTTATTTTATTTTATTTTATTTTATTTTATTTTATTTTATTTTATTTTATTTTATTTTATTTTATTTATTTTGAGGGTTTTTTTAATTTAATTTTTATTTTTAATTTTTTTTTTTTTTTTTTTACTTTATTTTATTTCATTTCATTTTATTTTACTGCCTGGCACCAGCTGCAGTTCCCTCTTTCCCTCAGTCCACCTGGACTGGGAGCTCCTAAGGAAACGGGATTTTTGTTGCTGTTGGCCCAGGGCTGTGAGCAGCTTGCTCCAATATTTCTCTTTTTTATGGATGTCCATGTGAGTTTAATAAAGTTTGTTGTCTGCTCAAGCTCTGCTGTTGTCTCCTCAGTTGCAGGGAAGTGGGAAGCTGTGCCAGGAGTTTTCCTATTGAGGTCCAACAAAACGCTGACCCACGGAGCCAAAGGAATAACGGGGTCCCCTGTGGCCTTAAAGCAGCGCTTGGGAGCTCCATTAAAATTGATCTGGAATTCAGCAATTAATCAACACTCACCCCAGACAATGCAGTCAATTAATCAGGCACAAAATGGCCCCATCCAGATCACAGGCACAAGGTTTGGATAAAAACCAAGCCCAAGAGAAACTCTCCGTCCTTGGTCGATAGGGGAGGACCAGGGTGTTTCAGCACATGCAATTAACAATCAATTACTCATTGGAATTGCCCCACCAAGCAAACAGGGAGGACATCCAAGGGCTCCGATTCCCTTTGGATCACTGGGCCCTTATTTCATTTTAAAAGCTCTTTCGGGCAGTTTGCAAAAGGCAAAGAGCTCGTTCGGGCCCAGGGAGTGTGGGGGTCAGTCAGGGGGATCTCATGGAATCACGGAATTTCTGAGCTGGAATAAACCCACAGGGATCATGGATCCAGCTCCTGTCCCTGCCCAGACCCCCAACAATCCCAGCCCGGGCATCCCTGGCAGCGCTGTCCAAAGGCTCCTGGAGCTCTGGCAGCCTCGGGGCCGTGCCCATTCCCTGGGGAGCCTGGGCAGTGCCAGCACCCTCTGGGGATGAACCTTTCCCTAAAATCCAACCTCAATCCCTCCTGGAACAGCTGCAGCTGCTCCCTGGGTGCTGCATCTCCCGGGAGCTCTGAGCTCAGGCTCCTCTGCTCCCACTCCTTGAGGATATTCTGTTTCCCTGTTGGAAAAATCATTCTTCAGCACAAACGCCAGACTTCCTGGATACAGCTCCAGATGCCACATCGGACAGAGAGAGGATGGCAACGTCCTCCATGGACTGTCCCAAGCTCCCAGGGCAGGGCTGGATGGGAGCTTGGGAATCAGGAATTGTTCCCTGGCAGGGTGCTGAGGCCCTGGCACAGGGTGCCCAGAGCAGCTGTGGCTGCCCCTGGATCCCTGGCAGTGCCCAAGGCCAGGTTGGACACTGGGGCTGGGAGCAGCCTGGGACAGTGGGAGGTGTCCCTGCCATGGCAGGGGGGTGTTGGGTGATCATTCAGATCCTTTCCATCCCCACCCATGGCTCTGGATTTGCCCTGCTCTTCACTGTTTCTCTCCACCCTTTCCCTTTTCCCACAGCTGGGGCAGGACAATCCCATCACCAAATTCTCCCAGGGTGAAAAGGGGGCTCAGAGAGATGGGAAACACCTCATGGAGCTTCACATAACCAGGCCCCAGACCTGGAGTGCTGCTGGAATTGCCAGTGGCTCCTCCAGGTGTTGGGGTCTCCCCCAGGGTCAGAAGAGGCTCAGACCCAGAGGTTTCCAGTGAAATTCCAGCCAGGACTTCCCGGATCCATACAGCTGCAATTCCAGTTGTTTTTTTCCTGCTCTTCTGCAGGATCTGGCTGTGCCCCCGGACCATGTTTGGAAGAACATCCAGCAGAAGTTGCCCAGCACTCCTGGAGCTGGTGCTGGCTGTGCTGGGAGCTCACCAAGGGCAATATTTGCTTCCAATTCCAAGCAGGAAGCTCCAAGCAGCTCCAGCTTGCAGGGAGCGTGGGATGTGGGAACAGGGAGATGCTGGAAAGGTGCTGCAGGACTTTTTCACCCTCCAGGGTTGGCTGCCCTGAGCAGGGCGGAGCTGCCGCGACTGGAGCGCTCCAGAGAGCTGCTCCCACCTGGGGAATTGGGATTTGGCTTTCCCAGGGAAGGGAGGTGGGTGGTGCTGGCAGGAGCGGGAGCAGCGGCCCTCAGCCCAACATCTCTGCCTGCTTTAATTGGATTTTGTGATCCAAACAATCCCAACAGTTCCATGCCCTGTGGACAAGGAGGAGACAACGTTTATGGTGTTATTTGAGCGGGGGGGGTGGGGGCGGAAAAGAGATATTTTGCTTTCCTTCCATATCCAAACCCCAACTGGCGCTTCCAGTCCCATGGAATTTTCTGAAGGATCAGCTTCCAGAGGGTGAGGAAGCTGATCCCTGAACCCTGGAAGTTCCTTCCTCTCCTGAGCAGCCAAGGGTGGCTTCCAGTACCAGGGGAGCGCAGCCAGGTCCCGGTGCAGGGGAACTTCCCAAACACTGCTCCCCATTCCATGACTTAAAACCCATCCAGAAAATGGGAATCCAGGCAGGACTCACAATTCCCAACCGGCATTTCAGTGATACTCTTGAGATGAGCCTTTTTTTTTTTTTTTTTAATTATTATAATTATAAAAAATTATACCCTTGAGGGATGTGAAAGGAATTAGGGGCACGGAGGGGACATTCCAGTCATTCTTTTAAATGTGGAGTTTTCCTGACCAGTTTTGCAGGATAAGGAGAGAAGTTCCACCCTTCCAAAGGCCAGCTCCTGCTGCCACCAGTGTCACACAAGCCCAGCTGGCTCCAAGGCTGGAGATGCAGCGGCAGCAATGTTGCAAACAAAAATCTCTGGTTATTTAATGGACTCGGGTCATGCCAAATAAACGGGATCAAAATCCATCAGAAATACAGGATAATTTCCCTATTGGATGTCTACAAACAATAGGATAAATCCATAGGATATTTTTTAAAGTGTATTTTTAAGTGTTTAGCAATAATGTGCCACTCTGGGAACCCTTTGCCAGGGCCTCAGCACCCTGCCAGGGAACAATTCCTGATTCCCAATCTCCCATCCAGCCCTGCCCTCTGGCACTGGGAGCCATTCCCTGTGTCCTGTCCCTCCGTCCCTTGTCCCCAGTCCCTCTCCAGCTCTCCTGGAGCCCCTGGAGCAGCTCTGCTGCAGCTGAAGTTCCTCCCCAGCAGTCTCAGTTCCCCTGCTCTGAAGGGCTGCCACACATCTGTTATTTTGGTTATTTATCTGTCACTCCGTTTCCCCCTGGGAACGGCCCCTTTTTCCCACCTGGAAACGGTGACTTGGCAGCTTCCAAGTTTCCCTGAGAGCTTCCAGCTGCCTGGATGTCAGCCTGGACAGCCAGAAGGTGCTGCTTCCTTTTGGTCAGGGGACAGAGCAGCACAAAAGGGCCTTGTTGAGGCCCTGGGTGTGTTTTGCTTTTCCGTGGAAGCCGTGCCGTGGATCTCCCTCGTGTCCTGGTGCAAAGGATGGATTTAGGGCTCGTGTGTTGGGTATAAGCGGTAAGATCGGCATTCCCGGCTCTCAGGAAGGATCAGGAGGCATCTCCAGAGGGATTTGGGGAGTTCCAGTGCTGGTCAGGGGCTCTGGGAACAGTTCCAAGCCCTGAGGAGGGCAAACATCCCGGGTGGGAGCACATCCTTCATGTCCTGCTGGCCTCCTCTGAGTCCCAGTCCCGTTGATTCCAGGGACAAATCCCAAAGATCCCATTGTCCCTCTGCAGGTGAGGCGGTCCCAGCAGGAGGGACCCCACAGCTGCCAGGGCCACCCTGGGCTGGGTGTGACCAGAGTTTTGTCCTGTGAGCTACACAATCCCCAGGGATGGAGCGGGGCCTGGACTGGCTTCCCCCTTTTCCCACAGTCCCCAGGGTTGGAGCAGGGACATTTCCTCATTTTGGATTCTCCCTTTCCCCACAACCCCCAGGGTTGGAGCAGGGACAATTCCCCAATTGGATTCTCCCTTTCCCCACAATCCCCAAGGTTGGAGCAGGGACAATTCCCCATTTTGGATTCCCCTTTTCCCACAGTCCCCAGGGCTGGAGCAGGAACATTTCCTCTTTTTTGTTTCCCCCCATTCCCCACAATCCCCAGGGCTGGAGCAGGAACATTTCCCCAGCTTGGAGCAGGGACAATTCCCCATTTCAGATTCTCCCTTTCCCCTCAATCCCCAGGAATAGAGCAGGGACAATTCCTCATTTTAGTTTCCCCCCATTCCCCACAGTCCCCAGGGACGGAGCAGGGACAATTCCCCATTTGGATTCTCCCTTTCCCCTCAATCCCCAGGAACAGAGCAGGGACAATTCCCCATTTCGGATTCTCCCTTTCCCCACAACCCCCAGGGATTGAGCCAGGGACAATTCCCCATTTGGATTCCCCCTTTCCCCACAGTCCCCAGGAACAGAGCAGGGACATTTCCTCATTTTAGTTTCCCCCCATTCCCCACAGTCCCCAGGGATGGAGCAGGGACAATTCCCCATTTGGATTCTCCCTTTCCCCACAATCCCCAGGAATAGAGCAGGGACAATTCCCCATTTGGATTCTCCCTTTCCCCACAATCCCCAGGGATGGAGTAGGGACAATTCCCCATTTGGATTCTCCCTTTCCCCACAACCCCCAGGGTTGGAGCAGGGACAATTCCCCATTTCGGATTCTCCCTTTCCCCTCAATCCCCAGGAATAGAGCAGGGACAATTCCTCATTTTTGTTTCCTCCCATTCCCCACAGTCCCCAGGGATGGAGCAGGGACAATTCCCCATTTGGATTCTCCCTTTCCCCACAATCCCCAGGAATAGAGCAGGGACAATTTCCCATTTGAATTCTCCCTTTCCCCACAACCCCCAGGGTTGGAGCAGGGACAATTCCCCATTTGGATTCTCCCTTTGCCCACAATCCCCAGGAATAGAGCAGGGACAATTCCTCATTTTAGTTTCCCCACAGTCCCCAGGGATGGAGCAGGGACAATTCCCCATTTTGGATTCTCCCTTTCCCCACAGTCCCCAGGGATGGAGCAGGGACAATTCCCCATTTGGATTCTCCCTTTCCCCACAATCCCCTGGGATGGAGTAGGGACAATTCCCCATTTGGATTCTCCCTTTCCCCACAATTCCCAGGGATGGAGCAGGAACAACTCCCCATTTTGGATTCTCCCCTTCCCCACCCTGCAATGCCCTTTTCTCTTGGAAGCTGCATCTCCAGAGGGCTCCCACCAGAGTTAAGTGGTCAAAGCCATTCCAAGAGCCACCTTGGCTGGTTCTGCTGGAATTCTGAGGTTATTCCTCTTCCCTCTTGCTGGGCAGGATGTGCCACGGATAAATCCAGGAAGATTCTGCTCTAAAAGCAGCCCACGATGGATTTGTTGCCTCTTCCTCTTTCAGTCTGCACTTGCCCACAGGCGCCTCCTTGCCCTCCCTTCCATGAGCTGGGATTTTCCTTTTCATCCCGCTTCAGGAGCCACAAAAATCCTGTCACCAGCGGCCCAGCACCGGAGGAACCTCACTGAGGCCTTCCAGGACCTGAAGGAGCCACCGAGAAAGAAGGAAGGAAGGAAAATAAAAGGCATGGAACAGGCAGAGTGGATTTGTGCTGCATGGATCTCCTGCCTGCGCCTTGTTATGGAAAACCCATCAGAAAGGGGGGGAATAAACAAAGGAATTTGGGGCCCCAGCAGTGCAAATGAAAGCATTGTTATTGGGGATGGGTGTTTGGGTTTCTCCCTTCCTCTGGGAGCTGCTGGAGAGGAAGCAGATTAGGGATTGCCAATTCTGGCAAAATCGACTGGTGGCATCATAATGACCTCATTACGGGCTGTAAATGAGCTCACAGCCTAATTATGTGCTCAGGGAAAAAACACCTCGGGAGCTGCCCACAGGTGTGGGGTTAACCCTTCCCTTGCTGGGATCCAGCTCCAGCCAAACCTGGGAGCTCTGGGAGCGGGGAAAGGCTTGGATCCAACAGCTGCGGAGGCTGAGTGCAGCTGGACTCCCGTCTGTACATCTGCAGTGCAAACGAAAATCCTCGCTTATTTGTTTGCCTGGCTGCGGGTGACTGGGAATCACAGAATCCTGGGATCCCTGAGGCTGGAAAACTGATCCAAGCCCAGGCAGTGCCAGCTGTGCCCAGCCCAGAGCACTGAGTGCCACCTCCAGGTGCCACCTGCAGGGATGGGCACTGCAGAGCTCCCTGGGCAGCCCCTGCCAAGGCCTGAGGCCCCTTTCCATGGGGAAATTCCTGCTGCTGTCCGAGCTGAGCCTCCCCTGGCCCAGGCTGAGGCCGTTCCCTCTGCTCCTGTCCCTGTTCCCTGGGAGCACAGCCCGACCCCCCCGGCTGTCCCCTCCTGTCAGGGAGTTGTGCAGAGCCACAAGGTTCCCCCTGAGCCTCCTTTTCTCCAGGCTCAGCCCTTTCCCAGCTCCCTCAGCCCCTCCTGGGGCTCCAGCCCCTTGCCAAGCTCCCTCTGATGCCTTCAGTTTTATCAGGGCGCAGCTCTGAGCTCACACTCAGGCTCACTCAGCTCTCTGCACACAGCAGCCACACAAAACAAATCCTGTTCCTGCTGCACACCAAGGACAACTGGGACAAGTGTTCAGCCCAAAAGCACAAACAGCGGTGGCTGAGGGGAAAAAACAAGAAGGATGGGACTGCAGAACCTGGAGCTGGAATTGGACAATGAAACCCCAAGGTGCAGATGGACCCAAACTTATCAAAGTGTGAGACCTCGTGACTGGGGCTCCATTTTGTGCCCATTTTTGGGTCCATTTTGTGTCCATTTTGTGCCCATTTTGTGACCATTTTGTGACCATTTTGGTCCCATCTTGGGTGCAGCCCTGGCCAGGCTCTTGTCCTGCCCAAGGTGAATCCTTAAAGGCCTTTCAATAAATCTCTACTTTATTCTCCAGCTCTGTCCAGTCTCTGATCCAGCTCAGCCTTCCCCAAGGCATCCCCTCAGCCTCTCCTGGGGCTCCAGCCTCTTCCCTGCTCCTCTTCTTCCCAACCACACAAGCCCAGCTGTGCTGGTGATGAGCAAAGGCAGATAAAATCCCAGAAGCCACAAACATACTTTTTATTTACCTTGTGGAAATCTCATCTGCCCTGGAGGCAAAATTCACAATATTCCCACTCCTTTCTCACCATTTTTTTTTTTTTTTACACTTCCACAGCCAGCCCAATAATGATTTAAAATAATCTCATTTCCAAGACATAGCAGCGGCTGTGGAAGTTCACTGCTGCATTTGGGATCATCTCAATTTACCCCGACACGATTTAAGATTCTTTTTGTGCTCTATAAATGGGTTTCCATTAAATCACCCGTAATATTCCTTTAACCCCCGGTCAATGTTTGGCTTCCAGTGCCTGTATTTAAATATGATTAGAGGAACTCTGCCTCCTGATGAAGCAATTCCATATAAAGCAAACTTACTGTAATTTAATTTCTCTTTTGAACTGGAGGCAGAGTCTGAATCCACATTTGTTCCGTGGAACTGAGGGGGTGGGCATGGGATGTGATTACGAGAATAAATATCAGATCATATGATTGAAAAATTAATAGCTTCCCTTATCCAACTTTAATCTGTTTAAACAACTTTAAGAAAGGCCTGGAATATTTTTAAGGAAGGCCTGGAATATTTGACTGCTCCATGGTAAAGCAGCAACCAGCTCAGTAGGGTTCCCCCTGGAAAATCCTTGATTGACTTTCTCCATGAGAACTGAATATTTAGGGTTCCAAACAATACCTTCATGCAGCTTTTTTTTTTTTTTTTTTTAACATGTTTTGACCAGCTGAGAATTTATTGGGATTTTTTTCCTGTTGGAAAAAAATCTTTCAGTGGATATTTTGGTGGAATGTTTGTTGTTAACTGAGGTCAGGCTCCAGGGTTAACTTGTGTTTGATACCCTGGATAAATCCACACTGGGAATTGGACAATGCCATGACCAAATCCCAGCAAATGGATCAACAACAAGTCAACTCCATTTGGTGAGGAATTGTTTTTCCAGGGATGTTTAAAGGATGTAGCTCCATGACATCCAGTGAAAAATTTAAAGCACGTTTCCCCCCCAAAAAAAGCAATTTGTGCAAAACCTTTGTGTTCCCTGGAAAAACCTCTGTTTGAAGGAACTCTCCAATATTATCGGTCGAACCATGGACCTGTAGAATTCCACAATGGCTTGAATGGAAAGGACCTTAAGGATCATCCCATTCCCACCCCTGCCATGGCAGGGACACCTCCCACTGTCCCAGGCTGCTCCAAGCCCCAGTGTCCAACCTGGCCTTGGGCACTGCCAGGGATCCAGGGGCAGCCACTGCTGCTCTGGGAATTCCATCCCAGCACATCCCCACCCTGCCAGGGAACAATTCCTGATTCCCAATCTCCCATCCAGCCCTGCCCTCTGGCACTTTAAAACCATTCCCCTTTCCCCTGTCACCATCTGCAGGGATAAAAATTCCCTCTCCCTCCTTTTCCAAACCCACTTAAGGCACTGGAAGGCCTCAAGGAGTTCTCCTGGAACCCCGTCTTCTCCAGAACATGGAAAACCAAATCCACAACCTGAGGACAAACTTGGGAGAGAATCCCTGCCCAAGGAGCTGGAGATGTTGATTGTGACTGGCAGCTCCTTTTTGGGATGGACACTTTATTCCATTCCTTCCCAGAAGGAGGCATGGGGCAGGAATTCCACCAGGAGCGGGGAGATTCCAACAACTGCAGCTCCTGGAACTGTCAGGAATTTCCTGCTTGGGTTGTACCAGTCTTTAATTTATGGAGAAAGTCCAACAGGTCTGTGAGAGCTGGGGAAGGAAAACCACCTGGGAAATCCCTCCTTACAGGGAGCTGAATTCCAACAGAATGGACTTTTTCGTGGAATGGAGCATCCAAGGGTTCATCCATGGGAAGAGTGGAAGGACACAGGACACGGCTCAGCCCTCCTGTGTTCCTGGCACTCTGGGATTTCCCAGGCTGTGGCCGGAGTTTATCAGCTCCCGACAAACCTGTCCTACCTGGATTTGTCCAAACTGTCTCCCAACGGATCACAACCTTTGACCTCCTCCGTTTGTTGGGATCGAGGCTTTCACAACTTAATTACACATGGAATTAAAGAGATCTTCCTTTGGTCTCTGTTAAAACCTCCACCTGATTCTTTGATTAGAGCTTCTCCTGCTTTTATTGCCACTTTTATTACCCTCTTCCTCATTCCTCAGCACTTTATGGATTTATATTCCCATTCACGTCTTTTCCAACCTATTAATCCCTTCTACATTTCTCGTCAGCTTTATTTCCCTCCCTTCTCTTTTCTTCTGGTTACACAAAATGGGTTTGAACAGAGGCAAAAATCCATTTTTATTTTGTTTAGTTTTGCCCCAATCATTGCTCCCTGGCTTTTTCCCTTTTCCACCACCACTGAACGCTGAGCTGCCTTTTCAGGGAATTAATTTACACAGCAACTCCCAGACCAATTTCCTAAATGGCAGCAGCTCAGTCAGAATCCCAGAATCCTGGGATGGTTTGGGTTGGAAGGGATCTTAAAGCTCATCCCATTCCAACCCCCCTGCCATGGCAGGGACACCTCCCACTGTCCCAGGCTGCTCCAAGCCCCAGTGTCCAACCTGGCCTTGGGCACTGCCAGGGATCCAGGGAATGAGCAGGGCCAGTTTGGATGGGGCTTGGAGCAGCCTGGGACAGTGGGAGGTGTCCCTGCCATGGCAGGGGGGGCACTGGATGGGATTTCAGGTCCATCCCAACTCAAGCCATTCCACGACAATCCCTTAAGCATCCTGCAGCCTCCTGGAACCCCCTTTTGGCAGGACTTTCCATGGCTCCGTGTAACTGTGAGCCCTTGTTTCTCACAGGTAAAATCGGAAGGTTATCGATGAAGGGGAGCAAGTCCAACCCCAGGTCACTGAGGACGACAGGAGTTCAGTAAAACGAGCCCCAAGGGCCCTGTGGAGGTGAGGACACTCCTGCCTGGGACAGGGGAGCGATGAAGAGGGAGGCAGGGATGAGGGAGGTGTTGAGCGGACACTCACTTTGCAGTTAGGATTTTATGATCGACATCGTCCAGAGAGGAACTATGAGCAACATGGAACGTCCCAAAAAGGGTGTTTCGCTTCTTTTTGATCTTTTCAGCCTGGAATATCAACGGAGAAAAGTCACAGGAAGAAGACAACCTGATGTTTCCTCCAGGCCATGGACATCCTGGATGGGCTGAGACAGGAACCGTCCCTGCAGCTGCCTGCACAGGTGGGAATAGTGGGAATGGCGTTGTTCCTGAGGAATGTTGTTCTCCATGACATTGGCTCCAAGCCCCATCCAAGCTGCCTTGATCATTCCCTGGATCCCTGGCAGTGCCCAAGGCCAGGTTGGACACTGGGGCTTGGAGCAGCCTGAGACAGTGGGAGGTGTCCCTGCCATGGCAGGGGGGTTGGAATGGGATGAGCTTTAAGATCCCTTCCAACCCAGACCATTCCAAGATTCTGGGATGCAGTTCCTCGTCTGTACAGAGATCCTTCTTCACGGGAACTTCTGTTTGATCCAAATGGAAAACCCGGACCCAGTCAAGGTCAGGGCTGCAGTTGCTACAAACCCCCTCTGCCCCTTTTTTTTCCAGATATTTATTTGTACTCAGGTCCCTCCTCTTGCCTCTGGAATTGTGACTGTGACAGTGAAAGGATTTCTGTCCCTGCAGCCACATTCCCAAGTCACACAGCCTCTGTCCCTGCATTTACACACAATTGATGTGCAATCCCTCTCCCTTTCCCTGGCTTTTCCTCAAATAAACAGCCAGAAATTCATTCAAGCCCTGCACTTCTGTTATTATCTAGATGCAAGGAGCTCCTTTTTTTTGGAATCGTGGAAAAGCTTTCCAAGCTTTTGCCATGAAGAAATAGTTCCCCCTCTCCCCCTCTACCTGTTGGCCAAACAGCTGCTGCGGTCGGATCCCTGCTCTTTTCCTTTTGCTCCCCATTCTCCTGGAGGATTGCTGGCTGCTGCTGACATATGTATTGTGCCTGGGTTTATTAATTCATCAAATGCCAAGGATCTGGTTCCTCATTCTGCTGGAGCAGCTGGTTCCCATCAGCTGTTGTTACAATTGGCTTGAAAAATCCTCCCAGGAGGAGCCCAATAACTCAGATTTGTCAGATCTGCAGTAATTCATGCAAGATGGGGCCGATGTGGAAATCCACATTTCTTAACTGCAAGGATCAAGATACCAGTCCCATTGTTGAATCCAAGATGGGGACTTCCAGTGGAACCCACTTGTCACTTGGGGCAGTTCCCAATTCCCACCCCCTTCCTATTGCACAGCCTGGAATCTTCCGTGTTCGCTCTTAGGCCAGAGGTTCGGGTATTTCATTTTAGGACAGAAGAAAATCTCTTCAGATTAGAACAGAACAACCCCAACAGTTCAGAAAATCACTCCAGTGCTCCTCATACTCAGATAACTCCAGGAGCATCTCCTTTAAATCCTCGCATTTGGCATCCGCCAAAGAGGAACACGCGGTTTGCCTCGATAGGAGAAATGGAAATGGAAATTCAAACATTCAAACATTCTCTGCTTCATAATTTGTAATTGTCCGGGCTGGTTTAGCAATAAGCGTGTGAGTGCAGTGCTCAGGGAGTTTTTAGTTCTGGTCCTCTGACTCAACACAGAGCTTTTGTTATAGTTTTGACTCAGGAATTACATCGGATATCGTTTGGAATTCGCCCTGCACGATGGCAAACGCACAGACCCCGAGCAGAAACTCAACATTTCCTTATGAAAACTCTGCCTCGGTGCTTTTTGTGTCCCCAGCACCTCCTCACCCGCACAATAATTGTGTCTAAACCAATCCAATCTTGGACAGAAGCAGGATGAGGGGGAATGGCTTCCACCTGGAACAGGCAGGGTTAGATGGGATATTGGGATGGAATTCTGTGAAGGGCTTGCGGCTTCCCCATCCCGGGAAGTGTCCAAGGCCAGGTTGGAACAATCCATCCTGCCCGTGGATAAGCTTCGGTGTCCCTCCCAACCTGACCCAGTCAAAGATTCCATGATTCCATGATCCCTTGTGGGCAGAGGATCTGTCCTGCTGTGTACCCCACAAGCAGCTCATTTAGAAATTAAAGCTCTTCTCCCACCTCTCTGTGCCTACAGCAGTTCTACCAACCCACCCTTTTCTCCTTCTTTTCCTTCTTTCCCTTCTTTTCCTTCTTTTCCTTCTTTTCCTTTTTTCCCTTCTTTTCCTTCTTTCCTTCTTTCCCTTCTTTTCCTTCTTTCCCTTCTTTCCTTTCTTTTCCTTCTTTCCCTTCTTTTTCCCTGGGGATGCTGTCCTCGAGCTCTGGCGCCTAACCCTGGGTGTCCTGAGGAGCTCCAGGGTCACCACACAGCTCCCAAACTCCGAGAACAAGGAACGTCCTCAGCTCCGTTCCCCGTGGGCACCTCCGGCTGTGGCCGCGGCGAGATCCCGGCTTCAGCTTCCTCGTGGGAAGGAGGGCCGACCACGAGAACAGAGGCAGCCTGTGGTTAGAGCCCGGGATCTGCGCTCTGTTCCTGGAATTGCAGCAGATTTCCTGTGTGGCTTTGGACAAGTCACGTCAGCCAAAGCCCTCAGACCTGGGGCCAAGCCACTGGCGCTCCAAATCAGGTGTTGGTTGTTTGTTTGTTTGTTTGGCCAAGCATGGATTTAGGAGCCTGGGGGTTTTTTTGGCATCCAGGGGTTTTGGTTTTTTTTTATAAATCTTTGGTCCATGTGTCTCAGCACCACAGCTCCGTGGAATTCCTGGAGGGCGCTGGATGTCAGGCCTGTTGTTTATATGTGAATTTAGGTGTCTTTGCTCTATGAAGCTCAGCAGGTGGGCACTCGTTTTGCTGAGCCAGTCACTTCCACCTGTGGATGAAGAAGATCCAGGAGCACAGTTCCACCTCTTCAGGCCTTCCTGAGGCTCATTAGGAAAGGCTCTAATCCCAGAGAAATGCAAAACTGAGCATTTCTACTCCCATTTATTCCACCTCTGTGGATAGGCCTTGAATATTCCTGCTGCATTCTCAGTGGGGAAACACTCCAGACTGGATGGGCAGTTGTTCTCACCCTGAAGATTTTTTTTCCCCGCAAAAAGAATCCCAGAATTTACCTGCTGAGTTTTTAATTCCCTCTCCGATTCTGCCAGGATCCAATCACCAGGAAATACCGTGCAAGACCTTTTTAAACAGAAAAATGCAAGGTGGGAGCCCACACCCACTCATTATTTTCATTCCTTGTCTTAAATAACCTGTCCAAACAAACAAACGCCTCCTAGGCTGAGACCTTCTACAACAATTTTTAGTCCAGGCTGGATTTTAACAGCCAGCTTATAGCAACAATCCCCATCTTATTGGTAGCGGCGTGTGCGCTACCAGGGTAAAAATATTCCCAATGTGCACACACTGGATGGGATTTAAATAGAAATATCCTTGTGATTTTGGCTGACAGAGTCCTCGGGCAAAGCTGGCTCCGTGCAGAGGCAGAACTTTTCTTAGCACAGCCAGGGGCTGCCCGGGTTTGTGTCCAACCCTGGACACGGGGATTGGGGAGGGGAGAGCAGGGGCAGGAACGCGGCTCTGAGCTGAGTCTCAGCCTAGGCCTGTGTGAGGGACCCCAGCTGGAGACACCAGTGAGGTGTTTCACACCTTCCCAGCAGATGGAAGCTGGGATTTTTTCCCCAATATCCCAGGATCCCTGATTCTGGCAAATCCCTCCCAGCCCGGGCAGCCCCAGCTGTGCCCCGTGCCCACCTTGTCCCCAGCCCAGAGCACTGAGTGCCACCTCCAGGTGCCACCTGCAGGGATGGGCACTGCAGAG
Organism: Hirundo rustica; assembly: GCF_015227805.2. Taxonomy (NCBI): domain Eukaryota; kingdom Metazoa; phylum Chordata; class Aves; order Passeriformes; family Hirundinidae; genus Hirundo; species Hirundo rustica. The sequence continues at coordinate 117,972,106 of NC_053451.1, forward strand.
CTCCCTGGGCAGCCCCTGCCAAGGCCTGAGCCCCCTTTCCATGGGGAAATTCCTGCTGCTGTCCGAGCTGAGCCTCCCCCTGGCCCAGGCTGAGGCCGTTCCCTCTGCTCCTGTCCCTGTTCCCTGGGAGCACAGCCCGACCCCCCCCGGCTGTCCCCTCCAGTCAGGGGCTTGTGCAGAGCCACAAGGTTCCCCCTAAGCCTCCTTTTCTCCAGGCTCAGCCCTTTCCCAGCTCCCTCAGCCCCTCCTGGGGCTCCAGCCCCTTCCCAGCTCCCTTCCCTGCCCTGGACACGCTCCAGCCCCTCCAGGGCTCTCCAGAGCTGGACACAGCCCTGGAGCACAGAGGGACAATCCCTGCCCTGCTCCTGCTGGACTTGTAATTTGTGTGTGCAGAGATGTTGCAAACAGGAGGCACAAAAGCAAGTGAAGGCTCTAAAAATCCTGGTGGCGAGTGGGCCTCCCAAGCAAAGTGGATTAAAAATCCAAGGGAATCTTTAAACCAAATATTGGTTTTTGTAGAACAACAAAACCAGGGTAGTGTTTGCACTGAGCCATAAAAGTTGCTGTGGTTGTGTAATCATGTGGAGTTGTGGCCTTAGGAGCAGTTAGGAAGCAGCTGCAGCAAATTAACTTTTCAAATTTATTATGGATTGGGTGGAATCTAGAAAATTCCCCCACGTTATTCTTTTTTCCTTAATAGAACTGTGAAAGGCACGTTTTGGATGAGGTTTCATCCCCTGGGCAGGCACAAACCTGAAGCCTTCGAGGGGAAATGCCAAACCAGCAGCAAAACCAGACACTCCCCCTCCCAAAAATGCATGGACAACTTTTTTCCTCATTTAAGGACCTGATCCACATCCCATAGGGTTCAGGCAAAGGAATCCCAGTGTAGAGAGATGCTGGAGCCCCAACAAGGTGAAAATTTGTGGGGTGATCCCAACTGAGTGAATTCTGGTAAAGCAATTTGGGATCCTTGTTCCAGAGAAAGGGGTGGGCAACACCAGGAGGAAATCCATGGAATGGTGGCCACAGCTGGCACGGGGGGAAATTCTGGATTCTGGGCTGAGAAATAAATTCAGAGCCTCCTCTAAAAATCCAGCAGAGAAAGCCTCCAGTGCCCTGCCTGTTTTAGAGGATAATCACAGGAAGCTGTCCCAGATTCCCAACATACTCCAACGCTTCCTTCAAAATAATTTCCAAGTGCCCCTCAGCAGTTTCTCAATCCTCTAGTGTTTCTCCCTGGGATCTTCAGTCCTTTGGCTCACCACTCTTCCCTGTATCCCCTTTCACACCTCTAGGTCTCCTCTCACCTTCCTCACTTCCCCTCATCCCATCCCACTTTTAATCCAGGTCGCTGGATGACCTTGGGTGCCTTTTCCCACCCTGGAGATCCTGTGGTTTCCCCACCTCGGGAGAAGCAGGGGGTTGTGTAGGGATGATGGTTCTCAGGAGTCCCCAGAGGATGAAATCCTTGCCCCTGGAGAGCCTTCCCAAAATAAAACCATTTCCCAGCCACTTTATTGAACACAGTGATGACCCCACTGCTCGGATCTGGATTCCCTGTGAAGTTCATTTGCTGTAGATCCCATCCAAAACTTATCCAGTGGAAATTTTTGCATCACCTCCAAAGTTCTCGGGATGCCATTACAGCCTGGGACGGGATCATTTTGTTTTCCTTGCATGAACAGTCTTGTTCCCAACTTACCCCTGCATATTTCTGCTGGGTGTTGGATCCTCCCGAGGAGAGCTGCTCATTAACAGGAATTTTCACCCTCCAATACCCCTTCCTGAAAGCCCACTCATTGTTTTTGGAAAACGTTCAGTTCCTCCCATTGTTTTCCTACCGAACTTTCCCTCCTGGATTCTTTCCCTCTGCTGGTGGCAGGATTTACCTTCGGAGCAGGCAAACAGGGAAGGGGTTGGGAATTCAGCTCCTTGCTGCCATGAAGGAAGGACGTTAGGGATGCCGCCCTTCACTTCTGGCCCTGAGAGGCTCAAGCCGGCTGCTCTTCCAGGTGGAACATTCCCTGTCCCTCTAGGAATGCTCTGCACCCACCGGGAGCAAAGCTGGCTCGTCTCCACAGAACATTCACGGCATTGCAACAGGAAGCTCCTGCTTTGCGCGCTGGATTTTTCCCTCTGGGTTCCAGGGGAAAAGATCAGAAAAGAAGGAAAAATAGTTGAGGCTGCAGCAGAACCAGGTTTCAGTCATGAACTGAGAGCAGGGGATGAGCGCCAGCTCCTTGGAATCTTGTCCCTAAATGGGAAAAATTTAAAAAAAACATAGGATCTTCATAGCCACATCTCCACCCAGTGTGAATCTGGGCTGCTCCTCAGCACCAGCGAGGGCCTGGTTACGGAACTCCTAAGTCCAGACATGCTCCAGATCATTTCAGTGAATGACTGTACACAGGCCACTGTTTTCCAGGTGATTTAGGGATGTCCAGTGCCTGAATGGATCTGAAAATCCTGGATAACTTCAGTGGCATCTGAGAATTTCTCTGCCCAGAGCAGCTGTGGCTGCCCCTGGATCCCTGGCAGTGCCCAAGGCCAGGCTGGACACTGGGGCTGGGAGCAGCCTGGGACAGTGGGAGGTGTCCCTGCCCATGGCAGGGGGTAGGAATAGGATGATCCTTAAAATCCCTTCCAGCCCAAACCATTCCATGACTTTTAGACGCATTTTCTGTCCGAATAAACAGGATTCCCACAAAGGAAGCTCTGTGTGCCTCCGGGGAAAATCTACAACCCTTCCAAGGTGACCCTGACGTTCCTGAGTGGTGCCTGTGCAGAGTTCTCTGCTCGCCATAGATAATCACTAAAGCCAGACTTTAGAATCAGTTTTAAACCAAGCCCGAAAGGAGTAAGTGCTTGAGTAGAACCCCCTGCCAGCTCCACAGCTTTGTTACCCCTGGATGCTTCACTGCAGACTCCGAGGAGTAGGAACTGTGGATAACAGCCACTCATCCCTTACATTTCCCCTCAATCCCAAAGCTCCTCTCCCTGTTTTCCACGGTTCTTGGAGCAGCCAAGCCACTCAGGGCCTTGCCAGAGGCCACTGCCCACTCCTTGCAGGAGCCCAGTGACGCAGCCACGCTCACACAAGGGCTCCTTTTCCTCCTTGGATACAGCTCAGGAGCCATCCCAGTCTTTTCTTGCCTCTCCATCTGCAGAGAGTCATCACTGCTGGCAAGGACAGCGTGGAGTGTGATAAATCAGCATCGATCCCGCTCCAGCCTCTCCCGGAATCTGTCACTGCAGAGGGACATTCGTCACGGCTCTGACAGGTCAGGGATTGAAGCAATGCTGCAGATATTTAGGTTCATTCTGGTTATTTGAGCAGGATAAGCAGGATCTGCAGTGCAGCTCTTCCAGGAGCTGTTCCAGCCTGGCAACAGGCTTGGGACGAGTCTGTTCCTCAGTGTCCATCACCCACAGCACGAACCAAAGGAATAACAAAATAGGGGAGAGTGGATCGAGCAGCCCCAGGCTGGTTTGGGTTTGGATTAAAGATCACCTCATTCCACCCCCTGCCATGGGCAGGGACACCTTCCACTGTCCCAGGTTGTTCCATCCCTGGAAGTGTCCCAGGCCAGCTTGGACAGGGCTTGGAGCAGCCTGGGACAGTGGAAGGTGTTCCTGCCCATGGCAGGGGTGGCACTGGGTGGGATTTAAGGTCCCTTCCAACCCAGTTCCTTCAGCGAGTCCATGATCTCCTGGTTCTCTTGACCTTGCAGGATAATTAGAATGTCATCCTGCTGCATAGCTCCCCGCTGGGAAATGCCTGGATTTGTTATTTCTGTCACCCTTGGGATGTCATTTCTTCCTGTCAAAGCGTGTTGCCTCAGAAACTCCGTCTCCAGGTTTGTGTCTCATTGTGGTGGGAACAGCAGAAAATTCAGCTCTGCTCCAGAGATTTTATGGACAGTGACGGGAGACAATAAATGGATGCAGAACAGGGATGGCAGGATTTCAGGATTTCAGGAGAAAATGCTGCAGAGCAGAGCTGGCAGCAGACAGAGCTCACGGCTGCTGTGGGAGAAAACAGAGAAAGGAAAGTCTGAAAACAAATAATTCCAGACTGATTTGGGTTGGGATGGACCTTAAAGCCCATCCAGTCCCACCTTATCCCACTCCCACTGTCCCAGGCTGCTCCAAGCCTCAGTGTCCAACCTGGCCTTGGGCACTGCCAGGGATCCAGGGGCAGCCGCAGCTGCTCTGGGAATTTCATTCCAGGGCCTCAACACCCTGCCAGGGAACAATTCCTGATTCCCAAGCTCCCATCCAGCCCTGCCCTCTGGCACTGGGAGCCATCCCCTCTGTCCTCCGTACCAAAATCAGCCTCCCGATACAAATCCATGAGAAAGGAGGATCCATAATCTCAGTTATCCACAGAACAGCAATGTCTGTGTGTTAAAGGTGACTTTTGTTCCCATGTTCTTGGATTTTCCGGAACCCAACCTCTTCTTCTGCCTCTAAATTCTGCCTGGGTTTAGGATATTGTAGGGATATTTCGAATATTTTCAGGACTTGCTGTGTTTATTCGGATTTCTGGATTTTTGGTTGATACAGGGAGACCTGGCCACGCTTTTGTCCATCCCAGATGTTCCCACTGTATCAATACTTCCATAAAATTGTGCCTGACTGGGATCTTACATTGTCAAGGACCTCTCCTGGCAGAGGAACCCCAGAGTTCTGAGTCAGAGCAGAGATGCCTCAACAAGTGCTTCATTCCTGCTCTTCCCACGTAATAAAATATTTGGGAAATGTTGGCTTTGCAGAATGTCCTGTGTATCCCGTCCTTCCATGTTCTCATTCCAAATGTCCATATTGTCATGCCCAGAAAACTGGAGAACATATGGAAGAGCTTTCTGTGGTTAACAAGGACATTCTGGAAGATTTTTTTTTTCCATAATCCAAATGTGAAAAGTGATATTGACACTTAAGGAACAGAAAAGGAGAGGTAAGGGATGGAGGCAGGGATGAGGGAACAGGAATTGTGAGGAGGATGGGAAGAGTCCAGGTCCAGTGGAGGAGCCATGGGCAAGGTGGGCAGGGAATTGGTTTAGGCAGAAGGATTTGGGCTCCTCGGGAATCTCAGTTTCCACCAGGGAACGTGTTTAATGTACAAGAACAAGGGAAAACCAAAGGAGGGGTCTCACCCAAGGAACCCTGGAAAGCCTTTTATTCCAGGGGGGCTGGATCTGCTGGAATTTCCCTCTGGCAGCAGCAGGAGCAGGGCAGGGATTGTCCCTCTGTGCTCCAGGGCTGTGTCCAGCTCTGGAGAGCCCTGGAGGGGCTGGAGCGTGTCCAGGGCAGGGAAGGGATCTGGGGAAGGGGCCGGAGCCGCAGGAGGGGCTGAGGGAGCTGGGGAAGGGCTGAGCCTGGAGAAAAGGAGGCTCAGGGGGAACCTTGTGGCTCTGCACAAGCCCCTGACAGGAGGGGACAGCCGGGGGGGTCGGGCTGTGCTCCCAGGGAACAGGGACAGGAGCAGAGGGAACGGCCTCAGCCTGGGCCAGGGGAGGCTCAGCTTGGACAGCAGCAGGAATTTCCCCATGGAAAGGGGGCTCAGGCCTTGGCAGGGGCTGCCCAGGGAGCTCTGCAGTGCCCATCCCTGCAGGTGGCACCTGGAGGTGGCACTCAGTGCTCTGGGCTGGGGACAAGGTGGGCACGGGGCACAGCTGGGACTCCACGACCTTGGAAATCTTTTCCAGTCTCAAGGATCCTGGGATTCTGTGATGAAGCAGCAGTTTTTTGCCACAGCCTGTGGATCTCTGCCTCTCTCCAGCCTCCCTGTCCCCCTCAGCAAAAGAGTGCACAGGGAAGGACAAACTAAGAAAACGCAGTGTTAAAAAAAACCAAAATCAAGCAGCCAGGGAACAAGGAGGGAGTGCAGGAAAGGTGGGATGGGAAGCACTCACTCCTCCTCAACCGACACCATCTTTTGGAAGTGCCACCTCCATGAGTCTCCTCAGGCACCTCAGCTCAGAGGTCCAGGAGCGTCTCTCTGAAACCTTCCAGCCTGGCCTCAGCAGGGTCACTTCACCTCAGCCTGGCACTCCCAGCATTCCCTGTGGAATATCTCGAGGCTACACAACCACAAATCCTAGAGAAACAATATTTAAGTTTTCGAAGACAATTGCCTTGTTTTTAAGCCCAACCACTGGCTTGGCCCAGGGTACGGATTTTGTGCCTGGCAATCTCCAATTTGCACCAGATGCGAAGGGAAAATATTCCCTACACATCCCCCAAAGTGCCCGAATTCCTTCTCCTTTGTGTTCACTTAACCTCGGCTTCCATCCCACATAACTCCCCTCACCTCAACTATGTTCCGTGGAATAACACTGAATTTTGGTCAGTTCATTGTTGGCTTTGTTTGCCCTTGGTGTGTGACAGCCTTGGCTGGGGACGCTGTGGAGGAGGAATCCAAGATGGGAATCCAAACCTTTGCCTACTACTGCAGGAATAGTTTCCATTCTGGCCCCTATTTTTCACACTCTCCTGACTTTCCAAAACACTCACCTTTGGACATGGAGTTTTCCATGGATGGTGTTTGCCCGGAGGTGAAATTTGCTTGGGTGAGTGGAAGTTGGAGCAAAGACGTGGCTTTTGCTTTACGGGAGAGTGGAAAAACCCCACTTCTGTTGTTCCGGATTGAGGGGAAAACCGTGCAACCACATTTCTAAGGAGGGCAAATCTGCTGAGAGTTGGGATCTGACAGCACAGCCAGAGCTGCTGGACTCATCCCTGGGTCTGCAGGGGACCATTTGTGTCCAAAAGCCCAAGCAAGCTGTCACCCCAACAGCCCAAGGGCCATTCCTGGCCCCTTTTTCCCTGTGTAAGCACAAACCCAGGAGCTAGGTTATCCCCAAGGGGCTGGAAAATCTAAATTTCTGATCGTTTATTGGAACGTGTTCCATGAGCTTGTGCGTCAGGGAGTTGTTTGTCCAGTTAAATCGGGAGAACTGAGCGGGACTGAAAGAGCTGGAATCTTCCCATTGCTCCTCTTTTTCCTGCTTGAAACTTCTCCCTGATGTCTGGAGGGCTTGGAGCTGGAATAGCAGCTGAGGAATCCCGCACGGAGCCTGGCTTGGAGGGATAACGACCCTGCTGTGGAATCGTGGAATCCCAGACTGGTTTGGGTTGGAAGGGACCTTAAAGCTCATCCCATTCCATGGGCAGAAACACCTTCCACAGTCCCAGGTTTCTCCAAGCCCCAATGTCCAACCTGGCCTGGAACCCTTCCATGTTTGCACTGCTGAGAAGACGCTTCCAGGTCACCTTTATTAAGGAACAATAATTAGCAACTCATCAGGAATGAACAGCAGAGGAAGGGGTGAGAAGTTGCAGCTCCACAGGAAGTTGTCACTCCCTGGGCGGCACTGGGCAGGGAGGAATCCCACAGCCACCGCCCCCAGTGGGGTGGGTCGCTCCAGCAGCAATTCCAGAGCAGGAGCGGTGGATGAACAAACCCGGGGATCCCTGTCCCTATGTGCTGCACCGGGGGAAGGAGCAGGGCACCCCAGCCCTCTCCCTGGAGGAAATCCCACAGGAGTGGCAGTTCTCCCCCAGATCCCAGCAGCATTTCAGTCCCAGCTCAAGCCTTGCCCTCGGTCTGGACTTCTCTGGAGCACAAGGCCAGACCAGCCTGGCTCTCCCATGAGCCCACACCGCATTCCAGGGCAGCTGCTGGGTGGTTTAGCCACCAGGGAGCTGGGCAGAGCCCTGCCCTGCATGGATAATTCCCTGTTCCCACTGCCCAGGAACTGGAAAAGCATCTCCCCCTCTCTGGATGAGCGCTGCCCTACAATGCTGCCCAAATTTGTCACTCACAGAAGGTTTGGCTGTACCTGGGCCTCCCAGATCGCCACAATCCCTGTCCCTCCTGGAAGTCCCCACCTGCCACCCCTGCCAGGTGCTTGCTGTCCTGCTGCTGACACCAGATGCCAGCCCCACACCGGGATTATCTGCACTGCCGTCGTCATCAGCTCTGTGACCACCCAAGTGACCGTGGGGAATTCAGCCCCATCCTGAGCTCCTGCCAAATGCCTGGGAGAGATCACAGCATCATGGAATATCCTGAGTGGGAAGAGACCCACATAGATCACCCAGTCCCACCCTGTCCCTGCCCAGACCCCCAACAATCCCAGCCCGTGCATCCCTGGCAGCGCTGTCCAAAGGCTCCTGGAGCTCTGGCAGCCTCGGGGCCGTGCCCATTCCCTGGGGAGCCTGGGCAGTGCCAGCACCCTCTGGGGGAAGAACCTTTCCCTAAAATCCAACCTCAATCCCTGCTGGGCCAGCTCCAGCCGCTCCCTGGATGCTGTCAGGTCCCATGGAGCAGAGACTGGAGCTATCCCTCCTTCTCCCCTCACACAAAAGCTGTACCTGCAGCGAGTCCCGTCTCAGTCTCCTCCATCCGAGCAGCCCAAGTGGGCCATGTCCTCCCCACCCTGCCCCAGGGGGAGCAGCTGGTCCTGCAGCGATGGGACAGGGTGGGAATGTCCACGGGGTGAGGCACCAGAGGTGAGGACGGTCCTGCAGGTCAGCGAGTGCAGAGCGAGGCACGAGTGGTCAGAATCCCTTGTGGCTGACAAGTGTAATCCTGTGGTCAAGGACCAGCAATCAGCACTGGCCTCACACAGAGGAGCTTCTGGCAAGGAATCATTCCTGAAAGTCAGCTCCCGTTTCATTGCACATCTGGAAGCACTGGCAGCACGCAGCTCCGGAGGTCACTCACGTTCCCTGTGCCCAGGGAGAAAGGTCAGGGCACTGGGAAGAAGCTCTGGGGGTTCATCACATGCTGGCCTGACCTTTTCCCTCTGCAGGCTGCAAGGCACAGCTCAGATCCCTCTGCCAGCTCCTCATGGCAGCGGCTCCAGGATAAGGGGGATTTGCTCTACTGCTTCCCAAACCCTGTGGCAATAGAGGCTGGAAAAAACGGGGGGTCCATGACACCGCTCCCCAAAAATTACAAAAATCAAGAGGATCAAAAAATAATAGAGCTGGAAGAGATGTGGGGCCCTCAGTTCCCTGCTGGCCCCATGTCGAGGAGCTCTGTGATCCTGGAGGTCCCATTGCAGCTCCTCAGAGGGACAACTCGGATCTCTGCTCCTGGCACAGGGACAGCACCCACAGAGCACCTGGAGCTGTTCCAGCAGGGATGGAGGTTGGATTTTAGGGAAAGGTTCTTCCCCCAGAGGGTGCTGGCACTGCTCAGGCTCCCCAGGGAATGGGCACGGCCCCGAGGCTGCCAGAGCTCCAGGAGCCTTTGGACAGCGCTGCCAGGGATGCACGGGCTGGGATTGTTGGGGTGCAGAGATCAAAGCAGGACGAGGCAGATCTGTAGGGCAGTGGTGCAACCTGAAAGAAAAAATCCCATTGGATTTGGTAGCTGGAGCCCACTCCTGGCTTTCTACCAGGAGGGATCTCAGTGCTGCTGCTCAGCACCCAGCAGTGACATCTGGGTGACATCTGTGCCCCAGCCCTGCTCCTCGTCACTGTTGGAGGTGCCCCTGACCTCAGCACTGCTGGCTTCACCTCATTTACTCCATGGCCTCCCTCACACAGCTCACAGAATCCCAGGATCCCTGAGGTTGGAAAAGATTTCCAAGGCCACACAGTCCCAGCTGTGCCCCGTGCCCACCTTGTCCCCAGCCCAGAGCACTGAGTGCCACCTCCAGGTGCCACCTGCAGGGATGGGCACTGCAGAGCTCCCTGGGCAGCCCCTGCCAAGGCCTGAGCCCCCTTTCCATGGGGAAATTCCTGCTGCTGTCCAAGCTGAGCCTCCCCTGGCCCAGGCTGAGGCCGTTCCCTCTGCTCCTGTCCCTGTGCCCTGGGAGCACAGCCCAACCCCCCCCGGCTGTCCCCTCCTGTCAGGGGCTTGTGCAGAGCCACAAGGTTCCCCCTGAGCCTCCTTTTCTCCAGGCTCAGCCCTTTCCCAGCTCCATCCAGGAGGGTTTTCCTATCCCTGGGCTTCCTGAAACTCTTCACAGTTGAGGCAGAAGTCTCTCTCCCCATCTCAGTGGTCGCTCTTCCTCCTGATCCTGAAGGAATCCTTTCATTTTTTCCCTTTTGCCCTCCTTTCCTCCACTTTGCCCAGAGACCTCCCTGTATCCCACCGCTCCTGCAGCTCCACTCCATGAAACCTCCCTGCAGGAAACACTTCCAAGGGATCCAGGGGCAGCCACAGCCTCTCTGGGAATTCCATCCCAACACCACCCTCAGAGGGAAGGATTTCCCCCTGATTCCTGACCTAACCCTACTCCTTGTCAGCCCCTGATTTTGGGAGGTGACGGAGCATTGAGCAGCAGGCCTTGAACCGTGACCTTTCCTGTGCTCGGCTTTTCCCTGACGCTCGCTTTGTTGAGTTTTTTAAGCTTTTTCCCTTTTTTTTTTTTTTTTTTTTTTTTTTTTTTTTTTTTTTTTGGCGGGGGGGTGTTTGGGTTTTTTTAAGGGGGGGGGTGGTTTTTTGGTTGGTTGGTTGGGTTTTTTTGTTTTTTGTTTTTTGGGTTTTTTTTTTTCACGACAGGGTCCCGGCCTGACCAGGCCCGGGCCGGGTGCACTGGGCAGCGCTGAGGGTCCGGGAGCGTTTTTCCTGCCAGCTCTGCCCGTGGAAGTGGAAGGGAGCTGTATTTATGCAGATGAGCTCGCAGTTGGACGCGTCCCTGCTGGAAGGAGCAGGGATGGAGCAGGGACGGAAGCACGGCTCTGTGGGGACACGCTGTGGTGGCTCCCGAAAGCACCAGCCGGGCTGGAGCGGCACGATCCCGCTTTTCCTTGGCTGGGAGTGAGGAGGTGAGGAACTCGAGGTGCCAGCTCGGAGGGGCAGCGCGGGCCAGGTTTTGGTGAAAAAATTCCAGCTGGAAAAAGGAAGATGTTAGTTCAGGTTCTGCACTCGGCCTCCTGGTAACTCAGCTGGATTCAGGGGAAAGGGCAAGGGCATCCCAGTGATGTAAATCCGGAGCCAGCCGAGCTCTGGGATTGCGTCTGGAGTGACCCCAGGGATCCCTCTGGGAGCTCCGACTGAACTGGGGCAGTTATTCCCGTGCCAGGGGCTCCCCACATGCCCTGCAGTATTCCGAGGTTTGTCCAGCTCCCCTTCCAGGGGAAATCCTTCGACCCTTTCAAAAGGAGGCTCAGGGGGAACCTTGTGGCTCTGCACAAGCCCCTGACAGGAGGGGACAGCCGGGGGGGTCGGGCTGTGCTCCCAGGGCACAGGGACAGGAGCAGAGGGAACGGCCTCAGCCTGGGCCAGGGGAGGCTCAGCTCGGACAGCAGCAGGAATTTCCCCATGGAAAGGGGGCTCAGGCCTTGGCAGGGGCTGCCCAGGGAGCTCTGCAGTGCCCATCCCTGCAGGTGGCACCTGGAGGTGGCACTCAGTGCTCCGGGCTGGGGACAAGGTGGGCACGGGGCACAGCTGGGACTGCCTGGGCTGGGAGGGATTTGCCAGCTTCAGTGTGATGCCTTGGGAAGGCTGAGGTGGAACAGAGACTGCACAGAGCTGGAGAAAAAAAGTAGATATTTATTGAAAGGCCTTTAAGGATTCACCTTGGACAGTACAAGACCCTGGCCAGGGCTGCACCCAAGGTGGACCCAAAATGGTCACAAAATGGTCACAAAATGGACCCAAAATGGACACAAAATGGACACAAAATGGACACAAAATGGAGCCCCAGTCACGAGGTCTCACACTTTGATAAGTTTGGGTCCATTTGCACCTTGGGGTTTCATTGTCCAATTCCAGCTCCAGGTTCTGCAGTCCCATCCTTCTTGTTTTCTCCCCCCAGCCACCGCTGTTTGTGCTTTTGGGCTGAACACTTGTCCCAGTTGTCCTTGGTGTGCAGCAGGAACAGGATTTGTTTTGTGTGGCTGCTGTGTGCAGAGAGCTGAGTGAGCCTGAGTGTGAGCTCAGAGCTGCACCTGGGCAGCACACAACATGGAACACAGCAAAGAGAAAACTTGAGGCATCAAGAAATCCTGGGATTCTATGACTCTCTCCAGCTCACTCCCCAGCTCCATTGCCCATTTTGGGAGTTTCAGTCCCATGGGACAAACCACCCAAATTCGCAAAGGTGTTTTGGTTCCTCAGTGCCACTGATTTAAATATGGATAACACCCCTGGAAGATTTACACTTTCTTTTGCTTTACTGAAAGAGACTCAGCAAATCCATGTTTTCCTTTGAGTTTATGGAGTACATGGTGGACCTGTCCTCAGGAAACCCAGCCTTGGGCACTGCCAGGGATCCAGGGGCAGCCACCGCTGCTCTGGGCACCCTCTGCCAGGGCCTCAACACCCTCACAGGGAGGAATTTCTTCCCAAAATGCCATCTAATTCCATTCTCTGTCAGTTTAAAATCATTGTCCCTTGTCAAAGGACAGGTTAAAGCACCTGGTTACGCCTTAGAGAATTCCAGACAGGAATGTATCCATCATTCCAGCCAAATACTCAAAATGCCTGTAATTTATGGGGTCAGAGCATCACTTCTTCCTATTTGGCCATTTCTTCATGGCCTGTTTGGTTTATAGTTTATTTTTAATAGGTTGTTTTTTTTTCCCCAACCTTTGTTGTTGTTTTATAGTTTGGGGGGGGGTTTTAATCTACATGTGTAAAAAGAAGGAGGGGCCAATGTCAAAAGCATTTTGGACCACCATGGACTTTTTGTTGACATGGACTTTTCTTACTGGAATGACATCCAAAGGGAAAGATAAACATTTTGCTTCTTTTATTCCTTCCAATAGGAAATGGGATTGAGAGCAATGATTCCAACTGGAGCTGGGACCTGCATCCTACTGGGTGCTCCAAGAGAAAACCCAAGGGTCATCCAGCCATCCTGATTTTTGGGAAATCGTGTTTCTGGATGAGATTAAATCCTCTCCTGCTTCCCTGGCAAAAACGCCCCAGATATTTTTCTGTCTAATCAGCCTTTCTCTCATTTCTCAGGATGTTTAGGCAGAGCTGGAGGTCAAACAAGCGGCTCCATGCTCGGCCAGGCACAGCCTGAGACGGAGCCTTTGCAGTAAGGAACGGGAACAAATCTCCTCCCCACAGGTTTGGGCTCCTGATAAGTGGGGACACGAGTGACACCTCGCTCCCCAGCCCACTTGTGGTTTTAATTCTGATATTCTCAGCAATATGTGGAATATTTATCAACACTGAAACCCAAACAAAGCACAAAATACGAAGTTTTAGGGAGCAGTTTTAAGAGAAATTCTGGGTTTGATGAGAGATTTGCGACCTCCCTTCTGGGATTAAATTACTCCAGGTGAGCCCTGTGCTGTGGGATCTGTGTTTGTATGTTGATGATGCAGAATTTGATCATTCTGGGTGTGGGTCAGCAAAATCAGCCCCCAGAGACGGGGATCCCTCCAGTTCAAGGCTCTTTGTCTTCAGCCAAACCATCCAAATCATTCCACCACTTGGAGTTTGGATGTTTGGGGTTGTTCTGGAGGAGGATCTGTTTGCCAGGAGGAACCTTTCTGTTTGGGATCAGCACTCATGGCACAGCACTGAAATCCCAGCTCAGATGGGAATGGATCAACAGGAGGAACACCCAGAGCTGAAGCTCAGCTCCTACCGCAGATGAATGAGTGGGATGCAGCGTTTGCATCCAGGTCTGGATTCGCATTTGAGGGAATTGCGGTCAGGAGGATCAGCTCTGTCTCCTTGTCAAACAAAATTCCTTAATTACATCCCTGAAGAGGCGAGTGCTGGCTTTTCCCTTGGAATATCTTTTGGGATAACCTCAGTGGAGGCACTGAGTCAGGACAGGAGCCTGTCCTGTGAAATCTGCTGGTTCCCAGCTCCACAGGGACAACAAGCTGAAGGTCACGGGAGCAGACAAGAAGCAGACAAACAATTAAACACCCACTTGACTCCAGACTCTTAGATGTTTGTGGGATCAAATCCTCACTTTCAGCTGGAATCTGGTGTCTATTACAACCAATTTGCATTAGGAATCTTGTGCTGGTTTTTTTTCTGCCACTAGAACAGCAGCAAATTCCCGAAAATCCAGCTCCAGGATCACCCCCCCCCCAAAGTCGGGCACTGCACACAATCCCAGATTTACACACACACACACCAAGGTCTGCAGATGCACCGTGAAAAATCTGATTTGTTTTCAAAACGAACAGGAATTTTGATCAAAGTAGGTAATTCCTTATCTTTGTTCCACCCTCAGGTCAGCAGAAGGCAGCGCCAGAAATACTCAACTCATGGTTCTTAAATGTGGCACTGGAACCAAAATAAAGCAGGATCAAAAGCCTCTTCCATGAGGTTGGTGGGATAAGCATATAAACCATGCTTTTCTGGCCATCACACTCAGATTATGGTAGAAATTCCAAGGTGAATCAACACTTCCTGGCTTTCTCCTGGAGCTGCTTCTGGAGCCTTCCATGGAGGCGCCAGGATGTGTTTCTAGAGAGCTGGACATGAGCAGCTCCAGCAGGGCAATTATCCGGAGGCAATCCAATTAAAAGATTACTGTTCTCAAGCCAGGGTGTTCTAGAGATGCACAGAATTATCTGTTGAAATCCCTCAGGCAGCTTACCCGGAATAACCTTCTCCTGGATCCCCTCCAGCTCCCAGGGGAGGCTCTGGCTCAGGAAATCATCTCCGTGCGGAGCAGCGCTCCAGCTCCAAATCAGGCACGGATGTGAGAGGCACTTCCCAGCAGGATGAAGGGAATTGCACCGTCCCTGCCTCCCTAAACGCAGATGGACGGCAGCGGGAAGGTTCCAGCGGATTTCTGGGAGCTGGGAGGAGGCTGCTGAAAATCTCCATGGATTTGCTGCACTTGACGGAATCATGGAATGATTTGGGTTAGGAGAGATCCTGAAGATTGTCCCATTCCCACTCCTCTGCCATGGCAGGGACACCTTCTACTAATCCCAGGCTGCTCCAAGCCCCAGTGTCCAACCTTGGCCTTGGACACTTCCAGGGATCCAAGGACAGCCACAACTTCTCTGGGAATTCTATTCCAGGGCCTGCCCACCCTGCCAGGGAACAATTCCTTCCCAAAATCCCATCTAACCCTGCCCTCCTTCACTTTACAAACATCCCCCCTGGTGGAACCCAAACCCATTTCTCCTCCCTGGCTCTTTAGTAACGAGAATAAAATAATCATTAAAAATAGAAGGGGTTAAGACACGTAAACTTGTGAGTTCCTATGTCTGGTTTGCAGCCTGATCTAGGGGATGTTCCCTTCCCATGGCAGTGGGAACAAGATGAGAATACCGGGAATCACTCCACGCCCTCCTGGAGCATGGGAATACCCAGAGCTCTGGAGTGCAGATTATCTCCCAAACCCCACACCCCCTCACCCTGGGAGCCACCCCAGCGAGGGAGATCACCCCATGTGGCTCAGCAGACCAGCATGAGGACCTCCCTGGGCTTCCAGAACCTTCCTGAGGGAGCTGGTGCTGGATAAGGGATATTGGGAAGCCTGCCCAGCTCAGAGCAGGCTCAGTGCAGGATCCAGAGCATTCCCAGGTCTCCTGGGTGCCCCCAGACCCTCACCCTGAGCCCAGGCTGGGTGCCAGGGCAGGGCTGGCCTGTGCCTGCCCCTCCAGAGGCGAGGATTTTCTGCTGGAAGCAGGAGCTGGGTTGCAAACCCCGTTTGCGCAACAGGATCGCAAACGGGCCCGAGGTCAAGGCAGGGGGAGGAAACGAGAAACGAGGAACGTTCCAGTGCTCACGCAACACGTCCCAGGTTTCACGGGCAGGGATTTCTCAACTCCTGTGCCGACAGCCTCGTTTGCCTTCCTTGGGTTGGAAATGATCAGCTCTCCTTGCTTTTAACCCTGTGGGAAGCCCCATGTAACCCAGAGTCTCTGGGTTTTGTGCGGCCTCGGGATGAGTTTTGGCCTCCGTGGCCTCCCGGGATGGTTGTGTGTCAAATTGAGATTTTTTTCCTGCCAAAATAAACAGCAGTGGAAGCGGAACTTTCTCCGACAGTCGGGCTCAGAAGATGCCACCGCAGGAGGTGGCTGCTCTGGTTTTCTGGGTCATTCAAATGTCCTGACCTGGCCTTTGCTTTTCTTCTGACTGTGCAGCATCCACTGGGTGCACAATCCCAAGGCTCCATCACAGTCCCAGGAATGGGAATGAGCCTCTCTGGGCTGTGTCAAGTAAAAAATAACCAGCACTTCTTTAGTAGTCAACTGCAGGGTGCAGCAAACCCAAAAGATGCAGCAGTTCTAGACCTGACTTGATATTTCTGCCAAACTCTGAGCTTGGCGCAGGTTGTACCCAGTGGCCAGGTGCTCATCCCAGAATTCTGACAGGATTTGTTCCTCCTGCTCCTGCCCGTGGCACAAACACCGCCTGGACCTCACCAGTAACAGCATCCCAGAATCCCAGAATTGTTATGGTTGGAGGAGACCTCTGGAGATCACCCAGTCCAAGCCCCTGCCCAGGCAGGGTCACCCTGAGCAGGTGACACAGGGACACATCCAGGTGGGTTTGGGATGTCTCCAGAGAGGGGGAATACATCACCTCCCTGGGCAGCTGTTCCAGGGCTCCATGGAAAGACATCTTTCCTCAGGTTGAGGTGGAACTCCAACCCATTTCTCCTCCCTGACTCTTTAGTGACAAGAATAAAACATTAATTAAAAATAGAAGGGATTAAGACACGTAAACTTGTGAGTTCCTATGCCTGGTTTGCAATGTTCCCTTCCCATTGCAGTGGGAACAAAATGAGAATACCAGGAAAAGCTTCCAACAGAAAAAAAGCTCAGGAGTTTCCTGGATTTTTTCAGAGCCCAGGAGGGCTGGGATTTAATCCTTGACTTCACCCTTCTGTCTTCTAAACAGCCTAAGCACATCCACGCTAAGGAGTCAGGGGGGTGGTGGAATTCTCCTGCCCATGGGGATCAGGCCACTTGTTTTCCTAAGGAATTATGGAAACAGATACTTCACTCCTGCATCCACTTCTCAGGAACAATTCTGTAGTTCCATGAACATGTGGGTTACCAACACCACACTCCATGAAAGTGGGTGTTGATGGGAACTTAGCTGCAGTTCAGGCTCTCCAGGTGCTGTTCCATCCCAATTCTCCATGGAATTCCATGGACTTCACTTGAGCCAGGAGAGCAGAACTAGTTTGGTTTTGATCCATGCTGGCGGGGCTGGAACCAAAGCCAGCCCAAGAATTCCTGCACTTCTATCCTGATCCACCTCACAGCTGCCGTCAAACCCACTCTGAACGTCCATGGAATACACCAATGCCCATGGAATACACCAATGTCCATGGAATACACCAACATCCATGGAATACACCAATATTCACGGAATACACCAATATCCGTGGAATACATCAATGTCCACGGAATACACCAATGTCCATGGAATACACCAATATCCGTGGAATATACCAATGTCCATGGAATACACCAACATCCATGGAATACACCAATATTCACGGAATACACCAATATCCATGGAATATACCCATGTCCATGGAATACACCAATGTCCATGGAATACACCAATATCCATGGAATATACCAATGTCCATGGAATACACCAACATCCACGGAAAGCAGCAGTATTCACGGAATACACCAATATCCATGGAATATACCCATGTCCATGGAATACACCAATGTCCATAGAATACACCAATGCCCATGGAATACACCAATGTCCATGGAATACACCAACATCCACGGAATACACCAATATCCATGGAATACACCAATATCCATGGAATACATCAATGTCCACGGAATACACCAACATCCATGGAAAGCAGCAGTATTCATGGAATACACCAATATCCATGGAATATTCCCATGTCCATGGAATACACCAATGTCCATGGAATACACCAACATGAGGATGTCCCTCCTGGCTCAGCCCTGCATCCAAGAGGGACACTCTGCCTCACAAAGCGCCCTGAGGGGGGCAGGTTGTGATTTCTCTTCTGAGCCCTGAAGAACCTTCTAGAAAGGCTCTGGCTGCTCCCCTGCCCTCCCCTTTTTATCCCTCTTGTCTCATCTGAAGCTCCATGGAGTCCCAGCACCTTTGCCCCAGAAGGGAAGGTCTGACAGGAGCTTCCAGGTGACCTTTGCATCCTTCCTTGATCTCCTCTGCTTCCCATGGACAGCTGAATCCCCACATGTTTTTTTTTCTCCTTTTCCCACCCTCCTCTTTCCTGCCTCTCCCTCCCCTTTCCCAGACAGGGTGGGGAGGTTTTAGGTGAAGAAATCCATCGAGGGGATGGACAAACCTGAGGGATTAAGGAAGGACACGCAAGAGGGGCAGGCATGTGGTCACACCTCCCCAGACTAATCCTCCGCTGGGACCGGACACGATGTCCTTTTACTCAAACCCTCTGGATGCATTTTCCCTCTGTGAATCAATCTCTTTTGGAATGTTTGCACCTCCAGGGTCCTGTGGCACAAAGGTGCCACAGCTTAGCAGTGCGACGGGAGAAGGGGATAAAGGTGAATCCAGAGTTTCAGGACTTGGATCCAGCTTCCACTGTGGCGAGGAGATGAAAGGAGAAGGAATGAGAGTGGAAAGCAGGAGCGCTGCCGTGGGAATTCAGCCCTGACAGACACTGAGCTGTCCCTGCCCACGGGAGCTGTGGCAATCAGCGGCCTCTGGCAGGGCCCTGCTCTCCTGCCAAACACAGGAGCTGGTGCTGCAACTGCTGCCGTGCCTCCCTCTGCTTTGGGAGAACAGGACTTGGCAGGAAAATGGGGATTCAGCAGGTTTCCATTCCCAGGAAACCCCAGGAGGGGTGGATTGTGACAAGTGGCAGGTGGGACGGGATGACTGTGACCACTGCACAGCTGGGCTGCAGGTTCTGGGAAGTGTTTCCCACTGCAATCCCAAATAAAAACTCAGGGCTCCCTGAGGCCAAACCACGAACCTTTGGCCCTCTGGTACCATCTGCAGCCTCACTCGCCTGTCTCTGGAGTCTTGTGTGGAAGTGGAGAGAACCTGGAATCACAGAATGGTTTAGGTTGGAAAAGACCTGTAAGATCATGGAGTCCAACCCATAACAGAGCACCACCAAGTGCACCCCAAAACCACGTTCCAAAGAGCCACATCTGCATGGCTTTGAAACCCCTCCAGGGATCTGTCTACTGGGCAGCCCCTGCCAAGGCCTGAGCCCCCTTTCCATGGGGAAATTCCTGCTGCTGTCCGAGCTGAGCCTCCCCTGGCCCAGGCTGAGGCCGTTCCCTCTGCTCCTGTCCCTGTTCCCTGGGAGCACAGCCCGACCCCCCCGGCTGTCCCCTCCTGTCAGGGGCTTGTGCAGAGCCACAAGGTTCCCCCTGAGCCTCCTCTTCTCCAGGCTCAGCCCTTGCCCAGCTCCCTCAGCCCCTCCTGGGGCTCCAGCCCCTTCCCAGCTCCCTTCCCTGCCCTGGACACGCTCCAGCCCCTCCAGGGCTCTCTTGTGAGGGCCCAGTGTGATTCTTCAGTGAGGCTTCAGCTCCCAAGGTTGTGTTTATCCCAGCAAATTCCAGGACAACAAAAAACCCTTTTGAATGTGATGGATCCGGACCCGCTTTGATTGCCAGGACTCAGAGTGTGGCTGTCAGGTGTGTAGAGATCCGAGCAGAGGGCTCAGCTCACAGCTTGGATGAGGGACATGAGGGACACTGGGGCCTCCACAGCACCACTGCTGCTGGTTCCAGACACTGATGGCAGAGGAGCTCTGGACTCAGGTTGTCCACTCCATGGAAGCAGAGGGGAGGTGGGGACAGACAGCACCTTGCTGTGTGACTGTCCTTGGTGACATTTGTACTTCTCATGTACCTCGGAGCCCCTGCCAGGGCCTAAAGGGGATACAGGAAGGCTGGAGAGGGACTGGGGACAAGGGCTGGAGGGACAGGACACAGCGAATGGCTCCCAGTGCCAGAGGGCAGGGCTGGATGGGAGATGGGAATCAGGAATTGTTCCCTGGCAGGGTGCTGAGGCCCTGGAATAGAATTCCCAGAGCAGCTGTGGCTGCCCCTGGATCCCTGGCAGTGCCCAAGGCCAGGTTGGACACTGGGGCTGGGAGCAGCCTGGGACAGTGGGAGGTGTCCCTGCCATGGCAGGGGTGGATTGGGATGATCTTCAAGATCCCTTCCAACCCAAACCATTGAGAAAAAAACACCAACCAATTAAGCAAACAAAAAATGCCCCAAAACCTCAAGCCATTGCTGCTTGTACTTTGCCTCTCGTGATGTTTTGAGCAGACATTGCCCTCAGGTACCCACAGGCTGTTGCAGTTCAGCTGCAGCACCGATATTTTCATCACAGCTGAAAGAATGGGGAACCCCCCAATATTTCAAAGGGATCAGTGTGGGCATCTCAAGTTTCTCTTCCTCTCTGTGGGACACACACCCCTGAGCATTTCAGGTGTCACCTCTGCTCTTCCCAGCCAGAAATATCCGTGTTTGCTTTTGCAGTTCAGCGCTCTGTGCAGCCAACACCCTCATTTGTCCCCCTGAAGCTTTTGCAACAGCAACACGGAAAACCATAGCAACAGAGCCGGGCACTGCAGCCTCCTCCTGCCTCGCATTTCTCCGTCCCTGCAGCCTGGGCTGAGGCAGAAGAGCTTCTCTTGGCAGGACCTCATTGCTCTCCGCCACTCCCTGACCGCAGGGCACAGTAAGGTCTCTGCTGCCGTGTCCCGAGGGACAGGAGGAGAGGAAATGGCCTCAAATCGCACCAGGGCAGGCTCAGGGTGGAAACTGGGAGAGAAAATTTCCCTGGCAGAGTGCTCAGGCCTTGGGCTGAGCTGCCCAGGGAGGTTTGCAGTCACTGTCTGTGGCAGTGCTCAGGAGCAGTCTGGATGTGGCCCTTGGGGACAGGGTTTGGGTGATGCTGGAGTGTTGGAGTCCAGGGCATTCCTTTGGTTGCCCTGGAGGGTCAGGGACCTGGGCAGGGGGGTCTGGGACCCCAGCCCAGAGCTAAGAGAGACACTGGCTTTGATCTCAGTCCATGGGGAAAACTTCCTACACTGAGAGAGGGTTTACAGGCCACAAGAATGTGAGAAATAGTAGTTTATCTTATCACAGGGTGAAAAAACAGTAATTTTAGATTCCTAGCATTGAAGTGAATGGGGACAAGATGGAGAATCTGGGGCATTGTCTCCTTCTTCTCCTTCTCCTTCCCTCACTCCATTTCTGCAGTGACGTTGGCACAAAGTCGTTAGTGAGGATTGGGTCAAAGTAAAGATGACCTTTTTAGTAATAGTGATAGACATTGGTAAGAAATAGTAAATAAGAAATACGTAGCAATTAGTATAAAAGATAAGGACAGCCCAGCTCGGGGGGAGACGTGAGAAGTCCATGCAGCTGCGAACACCTTGTTGGATGCTGAGAGAATTGTAAGATAAGAAACAATAAACCAAGTATGCAACCTTGAAAAATCTAAACCTGAAGACTCCGTCTCTTCCTTTGGTTTGGCTCAGAGCTGTACAGGGGGGCAAAAGACTCTGAAACCACCTGAAAAATGGGGAAAGCCCCGACACTGGATGACCATGGAAGTCTCCTGGTGATTCTGGGATTCTGTGACTCTGGGATTTTTCTTTAACCACAAAGGACCATCCCAGATGTCCCTCCCCACCAGGAATTAAGGACAGTGCATCCTGGTGTGGTCTCTGACCTTCAGCCGTGGAGTTATTGGAATATTTAGAGACAAGTTTTTACCAGATATGAATATTTTGGGGGGCAGCCTGGCAGGACCCCTCTGGAAAGCAGCAACATTCCAGCAGATCAGCTGCTCCTCTGATCCTATGGGAAAAGATGGGGGTCAGACCAACCCAAAGTGTCATAACAGGTGATCAAACTCTTTAACATTAAATGAAGTCTCAGGATCTCTCAGGAAACCAAAATACCCCAATAGTTGACCCATTCAGCAGTCAGAGACCCCAAAAGATGGAAGAATTGTTCCATAAGAAAGAATTCCAAAGGGTTTCCTCAGTTAAAAATAAAACCCGGCCTGGACAGGGCAAGGCATCCGAAGTGCAAAGTTTGTTTATTGTAGATGATGGAGGGAACCAATGGAATATTGGGAAAAAAAAGGGATCAAGTGCACTGAAAACTCCTCTGCAGGGAAATGTCCGAGGGGGATCATTACTAACAACAATCTTCCGCTATTCAGAAGAATCCCAGAACCATTTAGGTGGGAAAAGGACTCCAGATCACGAACCTCTGCTCCTGGCACAGAGACAGTGCCCAGGGAGAGGCTGCAGCTGTTCCAGCAGGGATTGAGGTTGGATTTTAGGGAAAGGTTCTTCCCCAGAGGGTGCTGGCACTGCCCAGGCTCCCCAGGGAATGGGCACGGCCCCGAGGCTGCCAGAGCTCCAGGAGCCTTTGGACAGCGCTGCCAGGGATGCACGGGCTGGGATTGCTGGGGGTCTGGGCAGGGACAGGGGCTGCACTGGATGATCCCTGCCACTCAGGAATTCCATGATTCTACTCTTCCATGAGATCAGGGGCATTTTGCTTGGCATTAGTCTCCATTCCAGACCAATATCAGGGTTTGCACCTTTCGTGCCCAAG
The DNA here is from genome assembly GCF_015227805.2 of Hirundo rustica. Taxonomy (NCBI): domain Eukaryota; kingdom Metazoa; phylum Chordata; class Aves; order Passeriformes; family Hirundinidae; genus Hirundo; species Hirundo rustica. Next base: position 117,994,606 of record NC_053451.1, read on the forward strand.
GCATTTGTCTGCTCCTCCTGCTGTTCACTCATTCCCACCCTGTCTGTCCTTGACCACCTCGCTGCTCTCCAGACTCGGCAAACCCTGAGCAAAGTCACCTTCAGGGGGACGCGCAGCAGACTGGGATTATTCAGGGAATCTTTGGTTTTATTTGGAACAGGCCTGGCAAGGAGCAGCTAGTAGGAGAGAGGGGTTGAGGGAGGGATAAATTTCACCCCGTTATTGGCAGTTATTCCTGAACTTGGGAGCTTCCAGGCTCCTTTCTCATTTCCACAGCCAGATAAAAGAGCTCCAAGTGAGTTTATCCAGCTGGGAGCAGCCAGGGAATGTCTGTGCACAGTGCAGGGAGGTCCCTCTGGGGTTCCTCAGAGCAGAGAGAAGCCGTGCCAGCTCCCTGGACTTCCAGGGGCAAAGCCAAGGGAACCTGCCAGGAAGAGTGTGGGATCAGGAGGAAATGCTGCCAGCAGCTCATCCCTGTGCTGGGAGGTTTCACACTCAGAACATCTCCAGGAGCAAGGGGAGCAGTAACTCTGCTGAGGGCTTCCTCAGGGATCTGCACTTTTCCACACCAGGAGCAGATCTCCCTCTCTCTGGGGCGTGCCGTGGATTCAGGGTCACTCCACGCTGCCTTCCTGCCCCTCACACATGACATTTCTTAGGCAGGGCTGGCTGTAGAACGAAAATGTGTTTTTCACAGCAAGCCTGTCCCAGCCCAAGTGCTTGGGGAACATTTTGCACCTCAATCCCACCAAAATCCCCACACTCCTGACGTGGTCCCATTTCCCTGAGCAAATTCCTGCTCTCTCAGGTGTCTCAGAGCCTCTGTGAGGTGTCAGCTTCTGCTGTTTGACAGAAAGAAACTCAACACTCATTCATTCTCCTTTTTTCCTCTTTTGGTGTGGTTTTCTGGGGTGTTTTTATGGAACTTTTTGTCTTTTCCTGCTCCAGCTCATGAGTGAGGTTCCCACAGGGCAGAGCTCTGAGAGGCTGCTCCTGGCTGGATGTGAGGATCTGCTTCTCCAGCAAGGGCATGGAAATGTCAATCCTGACCCTGGGGGGAGAAAAGAGATAAAAGGGAAAGGAAAGGGGAAAGGGAGAAGGGAGAAGGCAAAAGGGGAAAGGGAAAAGGGGAAAGGGGAAAGGGGAAAGGGGAAAGGGGAAAGGGAAAGGGGAAAGGGGAAAGGGGAAAGGGGAAAGGGGAAAGGGGAAAGGGGAAAGGGAAAGGGAAAGGGGAAAGGGGAGAGGGGAGAGGGGAAAGGGGAGAGGGGAAAGGGGAAAAGGGGAAAGGGGAAAGGGAAGAGGGAGAGGGAAGAGGGAAGAGAGAAGAAGGAAGAGGGAAGAGGGAAGAAGGAAGAAGGAAGAGAAGAAGGAAGATCAAACTTTGGGTGCTGAGCAGCCTGACTGCTCAGTTCTCACCTCTTGTGCTCGGATCAGCAAAAAAAATTATTGTTCTTATCACTGCTGCTGGTTTATTCACAGAAACATGGAATGATTTGGGTTGGAAGGGACCTTAAAGATCATCCCATTGCACTGTCCCAGGTTGTTCCAAGCCCCAACCTGGCCTTGGGCACTGCCAGGGATCCAGGGGCAGCCACAGCTGCTCTGGGCACCCTGTGCCAGGGCCTCAACACCCTCACAGCCAATAATTCTCTAATAATTCTGATTATTATTATTATTATTATTATTATTATTATTATTATTTTACATAGCTTGTCTTTACTCTTCTGTCTCACCAAAAACGGAGCTGCATCCCTGTTCATCCCCAGGAAATCTCTTTTCCAACACCTAAACCTGCAGCACTCAGCACAAAGGCTCCTTCCCAGATCCGACAGAATGACTGATGCAAGCTGTCAGCCAATATTTGACTTTCCAGGTGAGATTAGATTTAGCTTTTAATTTAATATAAACGTAAAGCGTGCAGTGCAAGGCTGAGCTTATTCCACAGGCAGCTGCTCCCAGGCTTGTGCAGGCTGGAGGCTCCTTAAAGACATCCCTGCTCTTTTTGGGGAGTTTCATCCCATTATCCGGTGGAGCTGGGAAATCCTGAGTGCTCTGAATCTCCTTAGGGAAGGACACAGCAAAGGTAAGTTGCTGTCAGCACGTCTGTTTCCTCTTGGAAAGTGATAGCATTTCTTTATGTGAATCAAGGAAAAAGCAGATTTTACAGTTTGCATTTATATTGGCTCATTCAGTCTCGTTAATTACCTTGATCCCCTGCATTTGTGCCTGAATCCTCGTGCGCACGCAAGGCAGAATTCCTGAATTGAAAGATATCCCAAATTTCTTATTGGCAATGAAAGTTCACTGCCTCTTCCCCCTGGGTGCAGTGAATTCCTGCATCCTCGTTCTTGAGGATTGGACCGGGAACAAAGGGATTTGGGGGGAAGATTTCCACAGGTTTTTGGGCTTGGTTTGCCTGGAGAACTGAAGGAATTGCCCACATTAAAGTGGGACAGCCTGGGTAGGAATGGGATCTGTGTGAGAATGGGATCGGTGTGGGAACGGGATCAGTGTGGGAATGGGATCAGCGTGGGAATGGGATCTGTGTGGGAATGGGATCGGTGTGGGAATAGGATCAGTGTGGGAACAGGATCAGTGTGGAAATGGGATCTGTGTGGGAATGGGATCAGTGTGGGAATGGGATCTGGTGGGAATGGGATCAGTGTGGGAATGGATCTGTGTGAGAATGGCATCTGTGTGGGAACAGGATCAGTGTGAGAATGGGATCTGGTGGGAATGGGATTGGTGTGGGAATAGGATCAGTGTGGAAATGGGCTCTGTGTGGGAATGGGATCTGATGGGAATGGGATCTGTGTGGGAATAGGATCTGTGTGGGAATGGGATCTGTGTGGGAATGGGATCTGATGGGAATGGGATCAGTGTGGGAATAGGATCTGTGTGGAAATGGGCTCTGTGTGGGAATGGAATTTTTGTGGAAATGGGATCTGTGTAGGAATGGGATCTGATGGGAATGGGATCTGTGTGAGAATGGGATCTGATGGGAATGGGATCTGTGTGGGAATGGGATATGTGTGGGAATGGGCTCTGTGTGGGAAGGAATGCTGGAGGGGGATTCCCCTCCTGTGGGACACACACTTGGTTCATGGGGTCTGAGCAGCACTGGGGTGTGAATTTTGGGATAAACGGGATCAAATATGGCTTTGCAGCACCAGGCAGCATCTCTGCCCCTTTGGGGGGTCCCTGAGGTCCCTGAGGTCCCAAATGGTCCCTGAGGCCCCTCCAGGGATGGAGTCTCAGCCTCCATGTCCCTCCCATGTCTCTGTCTCCTTCTCAGGAGAAATCCTTCTTCCCCTGGAGTTTCACCTCTGTAGGGAAGGGACAGTGCCATGAACCCTGTGCCAGGGCCATGGGAACCTTCACCAAAGTGTCCCACAGAGCAAAGGGACCTGAGCGGGCAGCAGGATGAGCAGAGGGATGGAGCAGCTCTGCTGGGAGGAAAGGCTGGCAGAGCTGGCATTGTTCAGCCTGGCCAGGAGAAGCTTTGGGCTGAGCTCAGGGTGGCCTTGCAGGGCCTGAAGGAGCCCCAGGAAAGCTGGAGAGAGACAATTCCCAAGGGCTGCAGGGACAGGACACAGGGAATGTCTTCAAAGTGAAAAATGACAGGTTTAGATGAGATTTTGGGCAAAATTTGCTCTCTGTGAGGGTGTTGAGGCCCTGGCACAGAGTGCCCAGAGCAGCTGTGGCTGCCCCTGGATCCCTGGCAGTGCCCAAGGCCAGGTTGGATTTGGGGCTGGGAGCAGCCTGGGACAGTGGGAGGTGTCCCTGCCATGGCAGGGGTGGCACTGGGTGGGATTTCAGGTCCGTCCCAATCCCATTCCATGATTCTGAGCAGGACCTCCTTGGGTCTCTGAACATATTGAAGCAGTCAGAGACGGGGATTCTCAGCTGAACTTTCAAGTGTCAGAGGGTGACTGTTGCTAGGTAATTGTCCTAACACTGACAAAATACTCCAAACCAGCTCTTTTAATACAGACATCTGAGTAAAAAATAATGTTTTCTTGTCTCTGGCAGCACAGCTGGCAAGGATGGCCAAGCTGCAGAACTTCACTTGGGCAGTGGAGGATATTTTCAAGGACACCTTCCTCAATTACATGAACAGCTGGAGGAGAAACATGACAGAAGCAGCGGACAAACTGCAGGCTGAGGTGGCTGCTGAGAACTTTGACTACGTTATCCTTTATCTGATGGTGATGATCGGGATGTTCTCCTTCATCATCGTGGCCATCCTGGTGAGCACCGTGAAATCCAAGAGGAGGGAGCACTCCAACGACCCCTATCACCAGTACATCGTGGAGGACTGGGGAGAGAAGTACAAAAACCAGGTTCTGAACCCAGAAGACCTCAAGTGTGTGATCCACGAAAACCTGGGGGCGAGGGATAAAACGAGCCCGGAATCGCCTTGACTTTCCGGGAACGCCCGCAGTGAGGGATTCACGGAGCCACACAGAGGGAACTCACTGCAATTCCAAAGAGCTGTGGAAGTGTTGATTGAATTAACACGCAGGTCAGTGGATGATGGAGTCCTGAGGAAACCGATGTGATGGTTCCTGTGAGGATCTTGGGAAAGTCCAAGAAAAATCTGTGATTGTGCTTCCCTTTGATATTCTGTCCTTTAGGAAAATAAAGCCAAGACAAGGATAACTTTGATTATTTGAGCATTTTTTTAAAATCCAAAAGCAGATTTGGACATTCCCACCTGAGAATAACTGTGAATTAGTGGTCAAAAGTGCCGATTTAGATCCAAAGTGTGTGACTTAAAAAATAACTTGAAAATGCCCAGTAAAATCTCCAATCTCCACGGGTTGACTGAACAATCAATGAGGGAATGAATCACAGGAGGGACCTGCACACATTCACTCCCAACTCCTTTTTAGTGACCTGATTCCTGTATTTGCTCGTGTTAAATAACAAAAGACAAAGGGTTTCTTTCCTTTAGCAGCCTTTGGCTTGTCTTGGACGCAGATCTTGAGATCTGAGCTGATACCACCACGCTCCAGACGTGCTGGAGGTGCAAAAGAAGCACAACCAGCAGGCTGAAGGAAGGGAATTCTCCTCTGCTCTGCTCTTGTGAGCTCTCTCCTGCAGAGCTGCCTCCGGTCAACACCAGAAAAAGGTGGAACTGCTGGAGAATCCAGAGGAGCCACAGAGTTGTTTCACAAAGCCCCTCTGCTCTGGAGCCAGCCTGGGAGAGCTGGGGGTGCTCACCTGGAGAGGAGAAGCTCCAGGGAGAGCTCAGAGCACCTAAAGGGGCTCCAGGAGAGCTGGGGAAGGACTTCTCACATAGTAATGTATTGATATGGCAAGGGGAAATGGCCTTACGTTGAAGGAGGGCAGGTTTATGTCAGATCTTAGGAAGAAATCCTTTAGTATGAGGGTTGTGAGGCCCTGGCACAGGCTGCCCAGACAGGTTGTGGATTCCCCATTCCTAGAAATGTTCAAGGCCAAGCTGGACAAGGCTTGGAGCAACCTGGACACCTTCCACTAATCCCAGGCTGCTCCAAGCCCGTGTCCAACCTGGCCTTGGGCACTGCCAGGGATCCAGGGACAGCCACAGCTGCTCTGGGCACCCTGTGCCAGGGCCTCAACACCCTCACAGAGAGGAAATTTTGCCCAAAATCTCATCTAAACCTGTCATTTTTCAGTTTGAGGCCATTCCCTGTGTCCTGTCCCTGCAGCCCTTGGGAATTGTCTCTCTCCAGCTTTCCTGGGGCTCCTTCAGGCCCTGCAAGGCCACCCTGAGCTCAGCCCAAAGCTTCTCCTGGCCAGGCTGAACAATGCCAGCTCTGCCAGCCTTTGCTCCCAGCAGAGCTGCTCCATCCCTCTGCTCATCCTGCTGCCTCCTCTGGGCTCTCTCCAGCAGCTCCAGGTGCTCCCTGTGCTGGATCCCAGCTCTGCAGCTGGGCTCTCACCTCAGGGGACACAGGGGCACAACCCCAATCCCGTCCCTGATCCCAATCCCTTTCCTGATCCCAATCCCTTTCCTGCTGCCCACGCTGGGCACGGGGGGCTCTGGGACCTCGCCGCGGTGCTTGTAGGAGCTGATTTAGCGCAGAATTGTTCGTTTTCGGGGAGGGGAAGCGGAGCCCTCCCAACCCCAGCGCCGCAGCCGAGCGGGCGGAGCGGCCCCGGCCGGGAGCTCCGTGAGGGAGCGCCGCCCCCGCCCGCCATGGCCGCCCTCAGGTAGGACCGGCCCGGGCGCCTTCCTTCCTTCCTTGCATTCCTTCCTTCCTTTCTTTCTTCCTTCCTTCCTTCCTCCTCGTCACGGCCCCACGGGGCTTCGGGGCACCCCGGCCCGCATCGCCGCCGGCTCCGAGCGCTCCGCTCCCCGCAGCCGAGGCTGCTCTGCCGTGCCGGGCCTGCTGCCTTCCCTGCCCGGCCTGACCCGCTGCTTTCCCTGTCCCGCTGCCTTCCCTGCTGCCTTCCCTGCCCGGCCTGACCCGCTGCTTTCCCTGTCCCGCTGCCTTCCCTGCTGCCTTCCCTGCCCGGCCTGACCCGCTGTTTTCGCTGCCCCGCTGCCTTCCCTGCCCGGCCTGACCCGCTGCCTTCCCTGCCCCGCTGCCTTCCCTGCTGCCTTCCCTGCCCGGCCTGACCCGCTGCCTTCCCTGTCCCGCTGCCTTCCCTGCCCTGCCCTGCCCTGCCCTGCCCTGCCCTGCCCTGCCCTGCCCGTTCCTGCCCCTGCTCCTTCTCCACCCCCGCTCCTTGCTCTCCAGGCCTCGTCCTTTCTCTCCAACCCCCCCTTCCGTCTACTCCACCCCCCTTTCCTTCTCTCCAGTCCTTTCCGTGTTCCTCACCCCGCGTTCCTTGCTCTGCACCCGCTCTTGCTCTCCAGTCCCCGTCCCCCCCGCCCCGTTGTTCTCCAGCCTCTTCCTTGCTCTCCAGCCCCTTTACTTGGTACCCACCTCTCCCCCCTGGTTCACAAGCCCCCCTTCCTTGTTCTCCATCTGCTTCCTTTCTCTCCAGCCCCCCCCCCCCCCCGTTCTTGTTCTCCATTCCCCTCCTTTCCCTTCAGCCCCCATTCCTTATTCTCGAGACATTTCCCCCTTGCTCTCCAGCCCCCGTTCCTTGTTCTCCAGTATCCCCTCCTTTCTCCTCATCCCCCTTAGTTGCTCTCCATCCCCTTTCCTTGCTCTCCACCCCCTGCTTTTCTTGCTTTTCACCCTCCCTCCTCGTTCCCCAGTCCCTTCCTTGTTCCTTGCCCCTGGGATCCAGGGGCAGCCGCAGCTGCTCTGGGCACCCTGTGCCAGGTCTGCCCACCCTTCCAGGGAACAATTCCTGATTCCCAACATCCCATCCAACCCTGCCCAACATCCCAACTGCCCTGTGGCAGTTTAAAACCATTGCCTCTTGTCCTGGCACTTTACCCATATTAAAAGTCCCCCTCTCTCCTTTTTGTAAACCCTTTTAAGCACTGGAAGGGGCTCTAAGGTCTCCCTGGAGCTGTCTCTTCTCCAGGCTGGAGAATCCCAGTTCTCCCAGCCTGTTTCCAGAGCAGAGGGGCTCCAACCCTGGCATCATCGTTGTGATCCCGGGTGGTGCCATGGTGGAACAGTCTGATGTGCCCCTGGCATTTCTGGGTTTGGTTTGATTTTAATCCAGCCAATGTGAATGAAACACCCCATCTGCTCTGTTCTTGTTTTCCAGAGTTTGGAGTATGTGAGAAGCTGCCAGAGGAATTTTAATTTCTCCTTCATCAGGTATAAAGATCTTGATGTTTTGTTTTTTTTTTTTTAAATTATTTCGATGTTGCTGGAGTTGGAACCTTGAGTTGATCCAGAATCAGAATCAGCTTCGGGTTGGAGAGGACCTTAAAGATCATTTCATTCCAAGCCCTGCCACCAGCAGGGACACCTTCCAGGTTGCTCAGAGTCCCATCCAGCCTGGCCTCGGGGAGTGTCACCCCTTTTCTAGCTCAGAACCGTCCCACTGAAGTGCGCTCAGATAACTCAGTAGCTCGGTGCTTCCCGAGGCCAGGTGGCTGGAGCTGTTCAGCAGTCCCCAGGGGAATATCCCCAGCCCCGTTTTGTGGGAATGCTGGAGTTCCTGGCAGCCAGGACGCCTCGGGGAGGGGTTGGATGCTGTGTGGGTGCTGTGTGGAGCCTCGGGGCTGGCCCTGCTCTGCACACAGTGCCCTCAGAGCCTGGGCCGGGCTGTGGTTCCTGTGGAGGGCTGGAGCTGCAATCCAGGGGCTGGGATTCGATTCCCTGCTCCACCACGGGCCTCCCACGTGCCTGGGGCCCAGCTGTGGGGCCGTGTTGCACAAGGCAGAGCTGGGCAGAGATCCCAGGGCTGGAATTGGGGTTGATCCCAAGCTCTGGGATGGGGTGCAGCTCTCCATGAGGGACCTGCGCACGCAGAGGATCCCAGAGGATTTGGGGCTCACAGGGAATTGCTGGCAGAGCCCTGAGGTGGGATCTGGACAGACCCTCTCCTCTTTCCCATCTGCAGGAGTCTGACCTGCTTCAATTCCCTGGGACAAGGCTGCACACACGGCGCAGAACCCCAAAATCCTGGAATGGCTTGGGTTGGGAGGATCTTAAATCCCCCCCAGTGCCACCCCAGCCATGGCAGGGACACCTCCCACTGTCCCAGGCTGCTCCAGCCCCAGTGTCCAACCTGGCCTTGGGCACTGCCAGGGATCCAGGGGCAGCCACAGTGGGATGTCTCTGCTCATGACCACAGCAGCCACCTCCCATTTGTTAAGGAATAAAACTCCAGAGGAGACCTGGGAGCGAGCAGGCAGCTGCAGTCCCGGGGAATCTGTGTGAGGCATTTGATCCCATCGGTCAGGGCAGAGCTGGCAGGGCCTGGTGCTGCTGCCCCTCCTCACGTGGCTGCACAGGAGCTCCCTGCAGCTGAGGGGAGGGAGCAGTGCCCTTGTGTGGGGCCTGTGTTTGCCTTTTCCTGGGGAAGGAACAATGCCTGCCTGTGGATGTGTTCCCTGCTCCTATCCGTGCCTTATCTCCCGGGGGAAGGCAAACACAGAATTCCAGCTGTTTATTTGCCCGCGGGCTTTTAAGATATCCCAACCTTGGAAAAGCGGTGTTGGAGGGGTTTTTTTTTTTGCTGTCGCACTGATGACCTCAGCGCTCGTAAAAGGTGTTTTATAGGTGTGAAGGGAATTCTAGGATCCTGGAATGGTTTGGATTGGAAGGGATTTCAAAGCCAATCCAGTAACACAGGCAGGGACACCTTCCACTAATCCCAGATTGCTCCAAGCCCCACTGTCCAGCCTGGCCTTGGGCACTGCCAGGGATCCAGGGGCAGCCACAGCTGCTCTGGGCAAAATCCTCCCCTTTTCCCACTTTCTCCCCTCTTCCCACTTGGCTCTCCCTGCCCTGTGCTGCAGCTTCACCTGCTTTTTTCGAACCCTGAGGTTTCAACTGGATTCAGTAAGGGCTGGGATCAGATGGAGACTGGAAAAGCCAGGAGATGAGATGGGGAGAAGTTCTTGGCCCCTGGAGGCTGCTGGGATGTGGGAATGCAGCCTGGAGGGAGCAGTGACATCCCCACCCAGCTCCAACTGCACAGGACACTGTGGGGACAGAGCATCCCCGGTGTCAGCTCCAGGAAACATTTTGGGATTACAAGAAACATGGAAGGAGACTTTGGACAAGGCCTGAAGGGACAGGACACAGGGAATGGCTCCCAGTGCCAGAGGGCAGGGCTGGATGGGAGATTGGGAATCAGGAATTGTTCCCTGGCAGGGTGCTGAGGCCCTGGCACAGGGTGCCCAGAGCAGCTGTGGCTGCCCCTGGATCCCTGGCAGTGCCCAAGGCCAGGTTGGACACTGGGTCTTGGAGCAGCCTGGAGTGGGAGGTGTCCCTGCCATGGCACTGGTGGATCTCAAGGTCCTTCCAACCCAGCCCATTCCATGATTCCATGAAGTGGAAATCGATTTTTTGGAGGTGTAACAACGCTGCCCCAGCTCAGGACCACCCTGACATTTTTTTTTTCAGCAGGATAAGGAGCTGCACAATCAGGATCAGCACAGAAATAGTGGCTGATTGACAGAAATTTGGTGTTGGCTGCCTCTCCAGGGCTTTGGTGCAGTTGGATTTTAGTCACAGACATCTCTGGAGGAGTGGGAACACTTCCAGAGCGGCCTCAGCAGGGTGAGAGGGGAAAGGAGAGGGGAGGATGCTGGAGAAATTAGAACATCTACCCAGAAACTGGGCAGGAGCTGCAAGAACATTTAATTCCTGCAGGAAGCTCAGCAGCAGCTCTCTGGTGTGGCACTGATTTATTCAGCCCAGCTTTTCTCGGTGCTGGAGTGTTCCCTCCTGCTTTTCATCCCAGGAATTCGGCTCTGGAATGCTTGGTGACCACTCAGGGCTCCAGGGAGCGCTTGGCTTGCCAACCTCTCTATTTATAAACTGTTAGTACGGAGAATTCAGTCCATCAGTCACAGAGGACTGATAAATTAGAGCATTAATCAGCTGTTCGGGCTCCAAACAGAGCAGGTGGGCTGAGGAACCCTCGGAGAACGCCCAGGGCAGCTCCCGTGGGGCTCTGTGTCCCTCAGGTCCCAGCACAGGCAGGCACGGGGGGCACACACAGCTCCAGCTTCCCTGCAGCCCTGTTTTCCTTGTTTTCCGTGGGGCAGCTGCCAGGATGTGGAATTGCAGCCCCAGCACCTGCTCTGGGGCTCTCAAAGCCCTGCCCTGCTCCTGTCACTCAGCCCCAGAGAGGCCCTGGAGGCCCCTGGGGATTGCTGGGGATCAGCTCCTCAGATGGGCTGGGGGGGCTAATTAGCAGCTTGCCTAATTCTCTTTTAATTTCCATTGCTCCAAGAGTTCATTCTGCTTTATTTTCTATTTCTCCAATAGTTCATTCTGCTTTATTTTCTATTTGTCCAATAGTTTATTCTGCTTTATTTCCCATTTCGCCAAGAGTTCATTCTGCTTTATTTCCATTTCTCCTAGAGTTCATTCTGCTTTGTTTTCCACTTCTCCAGTAGTTCATTCTGCTTTATTTTCTATTTCTCCAGGAGTTCATTCTGCTTTGTTTTCTGTTTCTCCAATAGTTCATTCTGCTTTGTTTCCCATTTCTCCAAGAGTTCATTCTGCTTTGTTTTTTCTTTCTCCAGTAGTTCATTCTGCTATGTTTCCCACTTTTCCAGGCTTTATTTCCATTTCTCCAAGAGTTTGTTCTGCTTTATTTCCATTTCTCCAAGAGTTCACTCTGCTTTGTTTCCCACTTCTCCAGGAGTTTGTTCTGCTTTATTTCCATTTCTCCAAGAGTTCATTCTGCTTTGTTTCTCACTTCTCCAATAGTTCACTCTGCTTTGTTTCCCACTTCTCCCAGAGTTCGTTCTGCTTTATTTCCATTTCTCCAAGAGTTCACTCTGCTTTGTTTCCCATTTCTCCAAGATGCTCCTGCCTTGCCCTGTGCCTCCAGGAGCGTGACCCCGCGGTGCTGGGGCACCCCACAGCCGAGATGGTGGCCTTTAACTGGAAGGTGAGGCTGGTGCACATTCCCAGAGGTGCAGGGATTGCTGCTCTTTCCGTGTGGGATGTGTTGGGTGGGTTCTGGTGATTCCTTTCCCAGGGTTTGTTTAACCCCCACGCTCTCAGGGCCAGGGGATTTGTTGTTGTCCTGCCCTGCCACACGTGCCTGCCCCAGGGTTTGCTCTTGAGCCTCACATGTTAGACCAGAGCTCTGCTCATCCTGCTCCTCCTGCTTTTCCTCTTTCCAGGTTTTTTCTCTGTCTGTTCTTCCCTCAGCTGCTTTTGTTGCTGGAGGGGAATTTCTCCATTGTACGTTTGGGGTTTTGGGGCCGTGAAAGCTCTGCGGGATCTTGTGTCAGGCACCTCAAGTGTTGGAGCAGGGACTCCTGCTTGGAGCTGCTGGAGAGAGCCCAGAGGAGGCAGCAGGATGAGCAGAGGGATGGAGCAGCTCTGCTGGGAGCAAAGGCTGGCAGAGCTGGCATTGTTCAGCCTGGCCAGGAGAAGCTTTGGGCTGAGCTCAGGGTGGCCTTGCAGGGCCTGAAGGAGCCCCAGGAAAGCTGGAGAGAGACAATTCCCAAGGGCTGCAGGAACAGGACACAGGGAATGGCCTCAAACTGAAGGAAGGCAGGGTTAAATGGATGCTGGGAATCAGGAATTGTTCCCTGGCAGGGTGGGCAGCCCCTGGAATGAAATTCCCAAAAAGCTGTGGCTGCCCCTGGATCCCCGGCAGTGCCCAAGGCCAGGTTGGAGCAGCCTGGGACAGTGGAACGAGTCCCTGCCCGTGGCCCTGGATGAGCTTTGAATTCCCTCCCAATCCAGACCATTCCATGGCTCTGTAATTAACAATTGGAGCCCATGGAATCCATTTTCCCCCAGCCCTGCCTCCCCTGCCCTGGTGCTCAGAGCTGTTGCCCCTGTGGTTGTGGGGAGGTTGGCAGAGCCTGGTGGGGTTTTTTCCAAACTCCCTGCTGGTGCATGGACGCAAGGCTTGGCCGAAATTCAGTGCTTTGATGGCGTCCTGACAGCTTTGGGACATCCTGAGGGAGCAGGGCTTTAATTCCAAGTTCACAGAGTTAGCACAGAACCATGGAATATCCTGAAGGGAAGGGATGGTCCTCTTCAGGTTCATGGTTTTTTACAGAATTGAAACACTCTGTGCACTTCCAGGCGTTCAAAACTGGTGCAGCAATCCTTGGAAGTTGTGGATTTTTTTTTTACTTTTCTCCCAGTTTAAAGGCATTTATCTGCACCTTGCAGGTTCGTTACAAAATTGCTACGAATTAAGATTTCCTTGGGTGTTTTTGAGGATCCCATCTGAGAGCTGGGATCCAGCACTTGTGAGGATTGTTCAGCAGCATTTCCACCTTCACAGTTTCCCTGAAATACTCAGTTCTTCCCTTTCCTCAGCTCCAGGTGGGGCAAATATTGCTGGAAAACGAGCAAAAGGAGTTCAGGACTTGAGGGAAGGGGATTTTCCTTTGTCTTTGTTGCCCTGCCTGGTTTGATTTCCCACAGAAATTTAAAAACTGGAGAGAGAGGAGCGTTCCTGTTGGAATGGAAGATGCAGAACATCCCTATAAATTCATTTTTTAATTGTCCAAGTGTTCCAGAAGCGCCTGAGTAGATTCTTTGGCGTTCCAGGCTCTGGAGAACTTCCCACTGCTGATGTACATTTTGGCAGCTAAAACTCTGATCCTTTGCTTGGCCTTTGCTGGAGTCAAAATGTACCAGAGCAAGAAAATCGAGGAGAAACTGAAGAGGGAGCGCGAGGAGAAACTGAAAGCAGAAGCAGAGAAGAAGGATGAGTGAGGAGTCCCTCAGGTATGGAATTGATCCCAGTTCCTGGTTTTTGAGAGTTGTTCAGGATTGCTTGGGAATGTGCAGTTAGACCCCAGCTCTCGGAATATTTGGGATGTCTCAGGGGATTTGCTCACTCGTCCTTTGTGGGACTTGCAGGAAGGAGCCACTGTCCTGTCTGGGGATATTTTAGCACAATATCCATTCCCTCTCTGGTTTTTTATCTCCCTGGAATTTTTTATGCCTGATGCACAGAGAGGGGGATAAATTGGGAATAACTGCAGGGGAGCAGCCTGGCAGGATGCTGCAAGCAGAACTCTTGTCACAAAAACAAAAGAGAGAAAATAAATCAGCCTTTCTGGAGGAGTGAAATTATCGACAGGCTGGGGGGGTGGTTTAGCTGGGAAGGGCAAATTCCACTCCTGGAATTCCCAAAGGGACAGGTTATGCCGTGGAACATCCACCATGGAGAACTCCCTGAGAAAAATACCCGTTTTTCTGCTTGCTCGCTTTACAAAATCCTCGAAATCTGGGATTTTCATTCTGAAATCCCCAAGTCCCTCCCCGTGTTTCCAAAGCTGAAGCAATCCCCGCTTTCTTGGAGCAAATCCATGAGCAGAACGAGTCCTGCCTGGTGCTGGGATTCTATTCCCTGCCTTGCTTGTCATTTTTGGAGCAGTTTGCTTCACTTCTCCCTGTCCTGCAGCAAAATGGGAATTCTCTTCCTGCCTGCCCTTTGGAAGCTCGGTGGGAGTTGGATGTCACGTTGCTCTTCGTTGAAATGAAATCTTATTTCCCTTCCTGAGGTCGTCACCTCCCGTCTAAAGACACTTCTCAGCTCTTAAAATCTTTCCTAGGTTTTATTTCCACCCTGTCACTGTTTTATTCCCTTTCTTCCCAAGGATTGGGAATCGTGCCTAGAAATGAGGCCCTTGGGAATAACCATGGGAACAAAGTTTGGGTTTGGTTTTTTTTTTTTATTTACACAGGAAAAAGAAAGAACCCAAAGAAACAAAACCAAAGGGATTTTTCAATCTCCTGTTTCCAGCGGATTCAGGATTTGGCTTTGGGGCAGATTTTGGCCACTTCCCTGGAAAAGGAAAAGTTGGATGGGGCTTGGAGCAGCCTGGGATAGTGGGAGGTGTCTCTGCCCGTGGCAGGGGTGGATGGGATGAGCTTGAGGATCCCTCTAACCCAAAGCAGTCTGGGATTCTGGGATTCTGTGCAGTGTTATCCCAGGGAATTCTGCCTGGCAAACCCCGCAGCTCCAGGGATTTCTGCACCAGGATCACGGCCCCAAAACCTCAGTGCCCAGCAGGTGACGTCACCCTTGGTGCAGGACTGGTGTTAAAACCCCTCTGATTCCACAGAAATTCCCTTCCCAGCCCCCAGAGCTGCCCAGCAGAGGCCCTAAATTCCTAAATTCTGGGATTGAGAGGAAGGAATTCCCCCATGGAGCTGGGAGCAGCTCCAGAGGAGCCCCTGTGCTCTCCCTCCTGTGCCTGCTGTTCTCACTGCTCTCTCCCCACACTGCAGGTTCCTGACACTTGGATTCCTCTCCCAGGAGGATGAAGCCAGCCTGGAAAAGGAGGAGGTGTAACCTCAGGGTGACCCTGGAATTATCTCCGTTTTTCCGTGTACAGCAAAGCGTCCCAGCCTCTATTTATGCAATAAAAAAACCCCTTTGTTTAGAAAATAAAAATCAAAAATAAACTTGGGCGCTGCTTCCTCAAGGGGTTGGAGCTGCAGGGGGGGATCAGCTGCAAGGAAGTGGCTGGGATGGAAGAGGAAAACACTCTGGAGGGAAAAAAATTGAGGGGGAAAAACGCTCTGGATCCATCCTGGGCGGCTCCAAAATTCACGGAGAGGCAGAAGGAAGTGGAGAGGGCTCAGTGCGCCTTTGGCAGCTGCTTCCTGCAAGGCTCGGGCTGGGGAATGCAGGAGAGGAGCTTTTCCAGGCACTTTGTGCATCCAGGATTTCCTTGGATCCGTGGAAATCACCTTGGATCCGTGGAAATCACCTTGGATCTGTGGAAATCACCTTGGACCCGTGGAAATCACCTTGGATCCATGGAAATGAAATCACCTTCGATCCATGGAAATCACCTTGGATCCGTGGAAATCACCTTGGATCCATGGAAATGAAATCACCTTGGATCCGTGGAAATCACCTTGGATCCATGGAAATCACCTTGGATCCATGGAAATGAAATCACCTTGGATCCGTGGAAATCACCTTGGATCCATGGAAATCACCTTGGATCCATGGAAATGAAATCACCTTGGATCCGTGGAAATCACCTTGGATCCGTGGAAATCACCTTGGATCCATGGAAATCACCTTGGATCCGTGGAAATCACCTTGGATCCATGGAAATCACCTTGGACCCGTGGAAATCACCTTGGATCCATGGAAATGAAATCACCTTGGATCCATGGAAATCACCTTGGATCCGTGGAAATGAAATCACCTTGGATCCATGGAAATCACCTTGGATCCATGGAAATGAAATCACCTTGGATCCGTGGAAATCACCTTGGATCCGTGGAAATCACCTTGGATCCATGGAAATCACCTTGGATCCGTGGAAATCACCTTGGATCCATGGAAATCACCTTGGATCCGTGGAAATCACCTTGGATCCATGGAAATCACCTTGGATCCGTGGAAATCACGGCATCACCTGAAGTAAGTCTCATGGGAGGTTTATCCCGAAATCTCTCGCTGGTTCCTTGTTTTCTGCTCAGCCTGGGGCAGCTGTTCCTGCCTGTGTAGTGGCACCAAATCCTTGGGCGTGGAATCCTGGGATTTGGGATGGAAGAGACCTAAAATCACCTCGTTCCACCCGTGCCATGGCAGGGACACCTCCCACTGCCCCAGGCTGCTCCAAGCCCCATCCAGCCTGGCCTTGGGCACTGCCAGGGATCCAGGGGCAGCCACAGCTTTTTGGGAATTTCATTCCAGGGCCTGCCCACCCTGCCAGGGAACAATTCCTGATTCCCAATCTCCCATCAAATCCTACTTTGAAGCCGTTCCCTGTGTCCTGTCCCTCCAGCCCTTGTCCCCAGTCCCTCCCCAGCTCTCCTGGAGCCCCTTTAGGAGCTCTGAGCTCTCCCTGGAGCTTCTCCTTCTCCAGACTGGACATTCCCAGCTCTCCCAGCCTGGCCCCGGAGCAGATCGACGTTCATCAACAGAGAAACGCAGAAATGCAGCGATGGAGGCTCAGGTGTGGCAGTGCCTCAGGGACCTCTGCCTTCACATTCCCATTTCCATTCCGAAGCACTTCCTAGACCCTTCTGGGAGTTCAGGAGGAGCAGAAATTTGCCAGTGGAGTGGGGAGAGGAGGGAAGAGAAGGCTGGAGGAGCCCTGGGCCCCAGCCCTCACCTGAGTGGGGAGGGCAGGGGATGCTCCGTGAGCTCGGGCTCGGAATCGCTCCCCGGAGCTTGCAGGGATGTCAAAAATCTCTCTTTTTCCTGCCGTCTCCTTGGAGACTGGGGAACAAAAGCAGCGCAGAAAGCCATTCCCAGCACAGAGAGAGCTCCTGCTGTGCAATATCCTGCTGTATCCTAGTGAAATCCCCCGCTCCAGCAGCCTCGGGGACTCCCAGGATCGCAGGGAATGCAGCAGATAGATCCCCTCTGCTCCCAGCACTCAGCTGTGCGTGCCGAGGTGAGCTCAGGGGAATTGAATTCAATTCCTGTGGTGGCAGCTCGGTGCCCACCTTCCCGGAGGGAGAATTCCCGCAGGAATTCTGCCCCAAACCCCCCTCAGGGAATTGGCAGCTCTGGTGACACCGGTGGCTCTGGACAGTCACTGGTTATTTTTGGATATTAGCCCCAGTCTGGAGTTTTTAGGCTCTCCAGAGCAGATTTTTCTAGCAGAAAAAATAATAACAACGACGAGGTTTTGGTTTTGGGGGTTTTTTTTTAGCTTTTCAACTACTGCTCCGTGAGCAGAACCAAAGGGACACAATCTCCCTTTACAACTCCATTTACCACCAAAGCCACTGGGTGCAGTTCAGCACCCAAAGCAATCAAGTCTGGCTTAAAATCGTCCCTGCCAAAGATGTGCAAGAAGGGAATTAATGCTGGGTTTTTTTTTGCCCCTGGATATGGGGGAAGGAGCAGTGAGGAGTCTCCTCAGAAATCCTGCAAATTATCACGTTTCTGCCTCTGCAGCCAAATCGGAAAAAAATCTTTGCCGGTAAAAGACTTCAAATCTGGTCCAGCCTGATTTTTAGAATCCCGGAGGGGTTTGGGGTGGAAGGGATTTTAAGGATCAGCCAGTGCCATGGCAGGGACACCTCCCACTGCCCCAGGCTGCTCCAAGCCCCAGTGTCCAACCTGGCCTTGGGCACTGCCAGGGATCCAAGGGCAGCCACAGCTGCTCTGGGAATTCCATCCCAGCCCCTCCTCACCCTCACAGCCAGGAATTTTCTCCCAATCTCCCTCCTAGCCCTGCCTTCCTCCTGCTTGGGGCCATTCCGAAATGTCAGCGTGGCATCAGAGCTCAGGTAACCCCGGAGGCTGGGATGGTGGACATCCAACAAATTCCCAGGATAAGAATAGGTCTTGTCCAGTCCTGTCCCTTCCCAAACCGAACCAAAGCCCGTTCCCTGATATTCCACGGGGGGTGGTCTGACCTGTGCCAACAGCTTCCAGGTGATTTCACCTTTGGGGAATCTCCGTGTGCCACAGCTCCAGCAGGAAAAAAAATCTGCTGACACTGGGGGGAGACAGCAGCTCAGCTTTGCTGCAGTTCCTCCTCCAGAAACCAGCTGGGGACCTGGAATTCTGAAAGAATCCCTGAACCCCTGAGGTTGGAAAAGCCCTCCCAGCCCATGGAGCCCCAGCTGTGCCCACCCTGTGCCCAGCCCAGAGCGCTGAGTGCCACCTCCAGGCCTTCCTTGGGCACAGAAGGGATTCGTGGGTAAAAAACACGTTTAAAAGAGGAAAAGAGAATTCAGTTCAGTTTGGCTTCTGAGGAGGAGGAGGAGGGAGCGAGGATAGAGAGCCTTGGAGTGCTTGGTTGTTGGAGTCCAGGGCATTCCTTTGGCTGCCCTGGAGGGTCAGGGACCTGGGCAGGGGGGTCTGGGACCCCAGCCCAGAGCTCAGGGCTCAGAGAGACACTGGCTTTGATTTCAGTCCATGGGAGAGGCTTCTTGCACTGCCGGAAGCATTGCAGGCCACAAGAGTGTGAAAAATAGTAGTTTAGTATATCACAGGGTGAAAAAACAGTGGGTTTGGGATTTTGGGCATTGAAGTGAATGGGGCAAGATGGAGAATTTGGGGCGTTGTCTCCTTCTTCTTCCTTCTCCTTCCCTCACTCCATTTCTGCAGTGACGTTGGCACAAAGTAGTCAGTGAGGATTGGGTCAGAGTAAAGATGACCTTTTCAGTATTAGTGATAGACATTGGTAAGAAATAGTAAATAAAGAATACATAGCAATTAGTATAAAAGATAAGGACAGCCCAGAGACAGGAGGAGTCACCAGATGTCCGAGCCGCGGCAAACGTCTTTTGGACACTGAGAAAATTGTAAGATAAGAACTAATGAACGAAGCATGCAACCTTGAAGACTCCGTCTCTTTCATCCATTTAGCACAGAGCTTTGCAGAGGGCCAGGACTCTAAAACCACCTGAATGCCGGGGAATTTAAACTCCTGCACAAAGAGCCCCCACACTTGGTGTATTCCGGAGTCATCAAGGTGGGAAGAGCCCTTCAGGGATCATCAGTGCCACCACAGCCTCAGCACTGGCCAAACCCACACCAACAGCTTCAGCACCAGAGGATCCACACAGGAGCCTCTTGGAAATATTCCCATCCCAAAAACCTGAGCCGGGTCACCGTGGTGCCTACAGAACACGGGGTCTCTCCTTCTCCCCCGTCCCATGAAATTCCTCTTTTCCAAAGCGGCGTTCAGGCTGTGCCTCCCTTGCACATGTCGGCATTTCTGATATAGTCACCAGCGCCAAGTGCTGAAGACACAAAATAAAAGGCTCAAAATTAAAAACCGGCTTCTGAATTTCCAGTGTTTGCACCTTTAGGGTTCATTTTATTCTCATGAAGGCTGTGTGGGCTTGAACAGAAGCTGCAATCCTTGTGGAGTGATCAGGAGAGGAGCTGGTGGGATTTTAAGGGAAACAAACAAAAACTCTCCCAGGTTCTGAGGGGACTCTGGCGGCTGCTGGAATAGGGAGCTCAGGGCTCAGGGGTTTCTGAGGTCCTGAGAATGAGAAATGAACCTTCAACAGGACAGAATTGTCACTAGACTTCAGCTGAGATGAGCTCAGCTTAATTTTAGTGCCACTGAAAGTTTTTAGTCTGAGACTTCTGCCAGAATCACCCCGGGCCGGGGCTGGAGGGAGGCAAAGCTCCCTGAGCAGCGTCCCAAGGGCCTCACACCCAAACAGTGACCCCAACATTTCCTTCCCTGCTTCTCCTCTTGGGAATCAGCAATTCCCCCTGATTTTCCCTGCCCTGCAAATGTTCTGTGCGGGGGAGAATCCTTCATCGTTCCCTGGAATCCCGGCTCCAGCATTGCTTCCAACTTGTTGCATCCTCTAATTATAGCAGGTATGACACAGTTAATTAGTTAATGTTTGTTATTAACCTCAGCCTTCCAGGCTAGTGGGGAGCTGATAGACCTCACACGAGGGGACTGGAATATCCTGAGTGGGAATAAACCCACAGGAATGATCCAGTCCCACCCCTGTCCCTGCCCAGAGCCCCAACAATCCCAGCCCGTGCATCCCTGGCAGCGCTGTCCAAAGGCTCCTGGAGCTCTGGCAGCCTCGGGGACGTGCCCATTCCCTGGGGAGCCTGGGCAGTGCCAGCACCCTCTGGGGGAAGAACCTTTCCCTAAAATCCAACCTCCATCCCTGCTGGCACATCCTCAGCCAGGATCCTGTCCCTGTCCCATGGAGCAGGAGTCGGATGAGCTTGAGGAGTCTCCCTCAGGCTGCTCCAGCTGAACATCCCAAGTTCCCTCAACCTCTGCTCAATGTGGCCCCTCCAGACCTTTCCTCACCCTTTGGACACTCTCCAAGAGCTTGGGATTGCAACTCCACATGGAAAACAACCCAATGTCCAACCCACGAGCGTGGGGGGAGAGCTCAGGTAAAATTTCCAAAACCCGAGTTGATGTTTTCCCTCTGGATTTGATCCAAGGGCCATTTTTTTGGCTGTGAGTGACCTGGAGGGGACTGGGAGATGACACAACCCGAGTCATTCCCCAGCTTGGCTTTGAAACTGCTTTGTCTTGGCTGCTGGAGCAGTTCCAGCGTGTCTGGGCTGAGCTGGACCTCGCCTGGCTCACGTGTGGAGCAGTTTGGGATAATCCCAGCTGATAGCAGCAATTCCTGGCAGCTGCCACAATTATCCCATGGCAATGAGCTCCTTGTGTGCTCCTGCAGAGGGAAGGTTTGTTTGGGCACCGGTGAGCGATTCGGCTTTTATCCCTGCGGATTTCCGTCTGGCAGCCATTCCTGCTGCATCAGACCAGCTCCTGGAAGTGTCCCAGTCTGTCCCAGGGCTGGGATGTGGCTGTCACATGGAGGAGGATGGATGTGGCTGCTTCCTGTTGATCCCATGGAGCGCAGATGGGTGACTCTCCTTTTTGATTATCCCATTTTTTTTTTCCCTGGACTTCCTCCCTCTGCTTGGCTTGGCTCCCCGGTGCCTCAGCTTCCAACGGCGTGGCGCTTTCGCAGTCCTCCAGCTCTTCTTATCTGCTCTGACTCATGTCTCTGGCCTAAACTCGGGCTCATTTCCCGGCCTGGTTGGTGTGGGGAAGCTCGGGGCCAAGCACCGACAAACGGCAGCTCCTGACGGCGGAGTTTGAGTCAAAGAACAGAGCCTGGGCCTTGTGCCTGGGCTCTGACCCTGCTCTGTTATTCTGCTTTTCTCACACCCACCAGCATCAGCGTGTTCCCTCTTCTTCCCATGCCCCTTCCTCTCCCACCCGGGCCCTGCAGGAAGAAATTCCAAGGAATAAATTCACAGGGACAGAGCCTGAGCTTCTGTTGGAGTCCAGGGCATTCCTTTGGCTGCCCTGGAGGGTCAGGGACCTGGGCAGGGGGGTCTGGGACCCCAGCCCAGAGCCCAGAGCTCAGAGAGACACTGGATTTGATTTCAGTCCATGGGAGAGGCTTCTTGCACTGCAGGAAGAATTGCAGGCCACAAGAGTGTGAAAAATAATAGTTTAGTGTATCACAGGGTGAAAAAACAGTGGGTTTGGGATTTTGGGCATTGGAGTGAATGGGGCAAGATGGAGAATTTGGGGCGTTGTCTCCTTCTTCTTCCTTCTTGTTCCCTCACTCCATTTCTGCACTGACGTGGCACAAAGTAGTTAGTGAGGATTGGGTCAGAGTAAAGATGACCTTTTTAGTAATAGCGATAGACATTGGTAATAAATAGTAAATAAAGAATACGTAGCAATTAGTATAAAAGATAAGGACAGCCCAGAGACAGGAGGAGTCGTCAGAAGTCCAAGCCGCGGCAAACATCCTCTGGACACTGAGAAAATTGTAAGATAAGAAACAATAAACATGAAGCATGCAACCTTGGAGACTCCGTCTCTTTCATCCGTTTGGCTCAGAGCTTTGCAGAGGGCAAAAAAGACTCTAAAACCACCTGAATGTCGGGGAATTTAAACTCCAGCAAAGGAGCCCCCGACAACTGGCGTGCCTGAGTGAGCAGAGACAAGCTTTGAGTGATGTCTCCTGGCTTTCCGTTCCTGGCCGCCCTTCTCCCACTTCTCGGTGGGCTCCACTTTGCCTTCTCGCTCAGAAAAGCTTTCGTCCCAAAACTCCCAAATCATCCAGCTTGGGAGAGACCTCTGGGATCATCCAGCTTGGGAGAGACCTCTGGGATCATCCAGTCCCACCCCTAAATTATGTCCCCAAGTGCTTTGGGCCCCGGGTTGCAGAGAGCTGTCAGCACTGAGGACTTGAAAATGGGGAAAAAACAAATGTTCCCATTTAAAATGTTCCCACCTAAAAATGCGTTGGCTCACCCATTACAAACCTGCTCCAAGAGCTGGAGGAAAAATAAATGTTTGTGGGTTGTTTTGGGTTTTTTTTTCCATGAAGATGAGGCTTGGAAAAGCATTTAGGAGCGATTAGTCAATGAGACGTGATGGAAATTGAAGTGATTCGCATTCCAGCTCGAGCGGAGGGACGTCTGTCACAGCTTCTCCCCCAGCGTTTGGATCTGACTCTGCCTCTTGTCCTTATGCAAAGATCCTTAAATTATTTTTTCCCCACGTTTTAGAGAAAATCTCCACACACCATAGATCCCTGAGTGGGACCAGAGCTTGGCTTCGCTCTCCTGCAATCTTCAAGTGCCCTGAGCCTCCCTCCGAGAGCTCCTGCTGGCAAACCCAATAAAACAATCGGGATTTCAAACCCTGCTGGGGAGCTGGGATGTTGTTTCAAGGGCTCTTGATTAGAGGTGCTGCTGTTGGGTAACATCCTCCCATTAGCTTGAGTCAGATGTTCAAGGAATTGCTTGTCATCCCAAATTACCCGTTGAGTCACCGCTGCATGAGCCACAATATTTTCCTTCCCCACGAAGGGTTACAGGGTTTTGTGGGGAGCAGGGGCTGTAATTATCCCACACAGCAGCCGAGGGGGAGTGGGGGAAAGGCGAGGACTCGTCTTGGAGGGGTTCCTGTAAAATCCCAGCCTTCCTGGGATTTCAGACTCAGCTCTTTTTTTCCCCGCCCATGGGTCTCCACGCTCGTTAAGAAGGGATTGGGGAGAAACGTTTTGCCAGGCCTCAAGCTCCCAGAGGGAAATGGGAAGGGATTTGACAAAGCTTTCCCAGCCTTTTCCAGGAAAAGGAGATTGTTCCGTTTTTCCCTTTGTTTTCCTGGGAAACTGGCAGCAAGCACTTCCTCCTCCCTAATGCTTTTTTCCATTAAATCCTCCATGGGCGCTTCCTCTTCCCAAAGAATACAAAGCAGGAAGGACAATTCCTGGGACACAAATTGCTCCCTTGGGATGATTCTTGGTGTTACATGGATGGGAAGCAGGTGATTGGAGTTGTCCAGCCTGGAGGAGAGAAAGTTCTGGGCAGATTTTAGAGCCTTCCCAGGGCCTGAAGGGGCTCCAGGAGAGCTGGGAAGGGACTGGGGACAAGGGCTGGAGGGACAGGACACAGGGAATGGCTTCAAAGTAGGGTTTGATGGGATATCAAGCAGGAATTTTTCCCTGGCAGGGTGGGCAGGCCCTGGAATGAAATTCCCAAAAAGCTGTGGCTGCCCCTGGATCCGGGGCAGTGTCCCAGACCAGGTCGGACGTTGGGCTTGGAGCAGCCTGGGACAGTGGGAGAGGGATGGAACAAGATGAGTTTTCAGATCCTTCCACCCCAAACCATTCCACGACTCCATGACCCTCTGATCCCATTGCTGGCCCCGTGCACTCTGCTGTGTCAGGGAGAGCAGGACACACCTTTCCATGGAACAGCAGTGGGAAAACTGCCCCGACAGCTGCGGAGCCCTGGAACCAAATCCCGGGGAGGCAGCAGAGCCAGGACTCTGAGCCCTTCAGGCTGGGGCTTGTTCTCCTTCCTGTGAGCCCAGACACAACAGCGGGGTGCTGGGATTTGTGTTCCTTGTCCCCAGAGGGGCCAGCAGGGCAGGGCAGCTGTCACTGGGCCACGGGGTGAGCAGAGCTGTGTCTCAAGAGGAGCCGAGGGCTGTGCAATGCCTGCCTTTCCCCCGGGACAGGGGCACCTCAGCCATTCCTTTCCTCATTCTGATTTCACAGCGCTCCCAACCCAGCAGCACGGCCCCGGAGGAGCAGCTGAGCCGGGAAAGGGCTGAGCCTGGGGAAAAGGAGGCTCAGGGGGGACCTCACTGCTCTGCACAGGAGGGGCAGGGACAGGAGGAGAGGAAATGGCCTCAAATCGCACCAGGGCAGGCTCAGGGTGGAGATTGGGACAGAAAATTTCCCTGTCAGAGTGCTCAGGCCTTGGGCTGAGCTGCCCAGGGAGGTTTGCAGTCACTGTCTGTGGCAGTGCTCAGGAGGAGTCTGGATGTGGCCCTTGGGGACAGGGTTTGGGTGATGCTGGATGAAAGTCTCCTGGTGATTCTGGGATTCTGTGACTCTGGGATTTTTCTTTAACCACAAAGGACCATCCCAGGTGTCCCTCCCCACCAGGAATTAAGGACAGTGCATCCTGGTGTGGTCTCTGACCTTCAGCCATGGAGTTACTGGAATATTTAGAGACAAGTTTTTACCAGATATGAATATTTTGGGGGGCAGCCTGGCAGGACCCCTCTGGAAAGCAGCAACATTCCAGCAGATCAGCTGCTCCTCTGATCCTATGGGAAAAGATGGGGGTCAGACCAACCCAAAGTGTCATAACAGGTGATCAAACTCTTTAACATTAAATGAAGTCTCAGGATCTCTCAGGTGGCACTGGATGATCCTGAAGGGCTCTTCCAGCCTTGAGTCCTCTGGGATATTTAGTGGAGCAATTCCTGCTCCAAGTCAATGTGGAATTATGTGCAGGGTTAAGCTGCCAGCACAATAAAATCATTCCTGCCCCTCTCCAGTCTCTCCCTTTCCCTTCCCTCCTCTTTCCTCCATTTCCCATTCCCTGCTACTTTCATTGATGGTCAAAAACCAGCAGCTGTTTTTGCTGAGGAATCTGAAGCTGAGAAAAGCTGGTTATTTTTCTTTCCCTGTTCACATCTCAGCTCTGGAGAATTAAATCTGTGGATCCTCCTGAAGGTAGATGAGACTTCCTTGGTTTAGATCCCTCTCTGCCACAAAAATTCCCATTTCGATGATCTCCATGCACAGGGGAAGCACAGCACAGGTTTGTCTCTTTAGTGAATCCTGTCTTCTGTCTTTTATGTTTTCATGGTCTTGATTCCCTCAGATACCCTCAAGAAACACAGTCATGAGCACCACAATGTAAACGGGGAGCCGCTTCCAAAAAGAAAAAAAAAAAAAAGGGGGAAGAAAATGTTCAATGGGCTTGGAAAAACTGTTTAAAAAATACCGCTTTGCATCACTCAGCGTGGGAAATCACTGAATTTCACTCATTAATGGCACGGGGAAGGAAAATCTGCCGTGATGAGGGGCCAGATTATTACCCTGAGACGCCGAGTTCATGCCTTAAAGCCTGAACCAAGCACTGCTTGCTGGGAACTTCCCTTTCAGGGACGTTTCTCCTACCTGTCCCTGAGAAGTTCCTTGCAGACTGCTGGCAGTGAAGTGCTTGGTGTTGAGGACCACTGAGCTGGCACCAGGTTTTAGAGGGAAAACTGAAATTTCCCATTTTCACCAGATTTTAACGTGTCTGCAGTGGGAAAGCCACGTGGAATTCTCCAGCCTTATTCAACTCCCTGCCCAGGAGCAGATTCCCCCCTGGAGTCAAAGACAGGCTTGATCTGTGGAATTCATCTTCCAGCCCTCTCTTTGTTGAAATTTGGAGAATTTGAGGAATTTGAGGAATTTGCATCCAAGGCCTGGTCTCATGACTCACATGCCAGGAATTTGTCACAAGGGTGGTGAAATTGGATTTTTGGCCCATTTTTGTGTAAATTATCTGTCCCTGACCCAAGCAGAGCACGGATGCGCCTGGTCGTGGGATACACCTGGAAGGAAACATTTGGATTTCAAATTCTCACTTTTATTATGTGCTTTTAATATGTGATTTTGTCCTTAATTAAGGATACCAGGGGCAGAACCTGACAGGGATAATCCTGCTGGAATTATTGCTTTTGCAAAGAGAGCATTTCAAGACCTGACAATGGCCTGAGGTCCCCCCCAAAAAAAGCCATTCATGGACCTCACTATTGAAGAGCTGGATGTAAACTGTGGGAAGAAAAGCCTGGAGAGAATTATCCCCTAATTCTTTTGGGGCCATTGGCACCCACTGGAAGTGCAAATCCTGTTCTCTGTTCCCTGATTTGAAGGTGGTGTTGCACAGAGTCACAGGATGGGCCAGGCTGGGACACCTGGCGTCACCTCCCTGCTCCAGCGGCACCCCAGAGCTCAGGCATTGTGGATATTCCGGAATATTCCCCAGGGAGGAGACCCCCCCACGGGCTCTCAGGACAATCTGCTCAGGGCTGGGCAGAATTTCAGGGGAATTGCTGGGCTCAGTCCCTGCCCGTGGCTCTGGGGCCATTGCTGGGCCTGGAGCAGAGCCTGGGCCCTGCTCTGCCCCTCCCTGCACACAGGGACACACAGACAGACAGAGACAGACAGGGACAGACAGGGACAGACAGACAGACAGACAGACAGGGACAGACAGACAGACAGGGACAGACAGACAGGGACAGACAGACAGGGACAGACAGGGACAGACAGGGACAGACAGGGACAGACAGACAGGGACAGACAGGGACAGACAGGGACAGACAGACAGACAGGGACAGACAGGGACACACAGACAGACAGGGACACACAGACAGACAGACAGACAGACAGACAGACAGGGACAGACAGACAGGGACAGACAGGGACAGACAGGGACAGACAGACAGACAGGGACAGACAGACAGAGACAGACAGGGACAGACAGGGACAGACAGACAGACAGGGACAGACAGGGACACACAGACAGACAGGGACAGACAGGGACACAGACAGACAGGGACACACAGACAGACAGGGACAGACAGGGACACACAGACAGACAGACAGGGACAGACAGGGACAGACAGACAGACAGGGACAGACAGAGACACAGACAGACAGACAGGGACAGAGAGGGACACACAGGGTACCCAGGGACACCCAGGGACACCCAGGGCTGAGGCCCCTCTCAGCTGAGCTCCTCCCCAGGCTGAGCAGCCCCAGCTCCCTCAGCCTTTCCCGGGCACGGAGCTGCTCCAGGCCCTCCCTCAGCTCCAGGAGCTCCCGTCCCTGCTGTGCTGTTAAAAAACTTCCGATCCAGAGCTGGACACAGCGGCAGGATCCCTCCCTGATGTGGTTGCTCCCCTGTTTAATTATTTAATCTATTTATTTCGCCCTGCAGCGGTCAGAACACGCCGTTCTCGAGCCAGGCACGCAAAGGCCCGGTCACTTTTGTCACTCCTGCTTTCGGGATTTTCGGATTGTGAGTGGACAGCGGTGAGGGAAGAGCTGTGGGAGCATGCAGGGAGTGTCCTGGGGTACAGGAATGAAGCAGGGCTCCCCTTCTCCTTCCCTGCTCCCTCCTCTCTCCCTGAGCTGTCCCAGGCTGAGGATGCTGCTCCTGAGGCCTCGGGGATGAGAGGAGTGACAAGATTTGTCTTTCCAAACAAGCCCTGGGTCTGCTGGTGGATAAAACCGGCACTGAGAGATGAGAGAAACAACGGGAAGGATCCTACTGATTGATGGATGGAAAATAAGATACTTGCCTTTATAAACATACCATGGGTTTGTTTGTAAATGAAATTTAATATTGAAAGGTGAAAGCAACAATGGGGAAAACCCATAAATCCCATAAGAATTAAAAATTAGGGGGGGTCTACATTAAAAGGGGAATCTTAGGCATTTTGGGAAGTCTGCACCTCTCAAGTACCTCAGCCAATGGGGAAAGAGAGAGGGAAATGTGGCCGGGAAATTGGGATAAAAAGGAGGCTGCGTCCTCCAAAAAACTGAGAGACCCCAGGGGAAATGCCCCATGGCCTCTCCCTTTATTGGAATAAAGCAAAAGGACTCCTCTGTCTCCTTCTTGGACATAAACCTCTGGTGCTCGTGGATTAATTTTCTTAACAGGGACAGGCACAGATTGTCACTGCATCATCCCCGGGTGATGCTCTGAGGCTGCCGGGTGGTGGGGGGGAATGATGCCTTAAATTTTTACCTTTGCAGTGTTCCATGTTCTGTGCTGCCCAGGTGCAGCTCTGAGCTCACGCTCAGGCTCACTCAGCTCCCTGCACACAGCAGCCACACAAAACAAATCCTGCTCCTGCTGCACACCAAGGACAACTGGGACAAGTGTTCAGCCCAAAAGCACAAACAGCGGTGGCTGAGGGGAGAAAACAAGAAGGATGGGACTGCAGAACCTGGAGCTGGAATTGGACAATGAAACCCCAAGGTGCAAATGGACCCAAACTTATCAAAGTGTGAGACCTCGTGACTGGGGCTCCATTTTGTGACCATTCTGTGTCCATTTTGTGTCCATTTTCTGTCCATTTTGTGACCATTTTGGTTCCGCCTTGGGTGCAGCCCTGTCCAGGCTCTTGTCCTGCCCAAGGTGAATCCTTAAAGGCCTTTCAATAAATCTCTGCTTTATTCTCCAGCTCTGTCCAGTCTCTGCTCCAGTTCAGCCTTCCCAAGGCATCACCCTCACCTCAGCTCTGGATGTTCCTGTCTCCTTTACCCCCTCAGAGCATCCTCGAGGAGGGGCAGGCATTGACCACTCCTGGGGACAGGGACAGGATCCTGGCTGCAGCTGTTCCAGCAGGGATTGAGGTTGGATTTTAGGGAAAGGTTCTTCCCCAGAGGGTGCTGGCACTGCCCAGGCTCCCCAGGGAATGGGCACGGCCCCGAGGCTGCCAGAGCTCCAGGAGCCTTTGGACAGCGCTGCCAGGGATGCCCGGGCTGGGATTGTTGGGGGTCTGGGCAGGGACAGGAGCTGGATCCATGATCCTGTGGGTCCCTACAGCTCAGGATATTCCAGGATTCTGCAATCTGGGAATCCCAGCGTCACTGAGCAGGGGATTCTCCTCTGTCCCAGTCCTAAAGCAGGGACATAAACCAACCTGACCACCAAATTTACCGCTTAGCCCTGAACAAAGTCCCTGTTAATGGAGCAATTAGGATGGCAATTATCACCTACATCCCAATTACCCCGTTCAGGGGTCATTATGTCATTGCCTTCCCAGTCACCACATTTGAGATCCGAGCTAAAAAATCATCACAAACCCCTTTATTTTAAAATGCCAACTGAAAACATCATGAAATACAGAACATAATGAAATACACAGCGACAGAAGGATTTTTTTTTTTTTTTACTGCTGTATTATATTACAGCTAAAATTAAATTTGGAAATTTAATATTTTATTTTTATCTAAATTAAATGTTTTGTAGGTTTAATTTTTTTTTTTTTTTTCCTGCCAAAACCAACTCTCCACAGGGAATTTGGTTCTCTCCCAGTCTTACACAAAGTGACAAAGGTTAGGATTCTTTTTCTAACCAACACAATTTAAATAATCTCTTTTCCCTCCTGCTGGCTGATGAATTCCTGGGCATGAGCTGAAGCCCCACACCAAAGTTGTATTTCTGGTGCCAAAAACACTTTCCAAAAGTGGGTAATTTTAGCTCTGCTGGAACCAAGAGAGAAAAACTTGCCCGAATCAAAGATTGCCTCAGGATGGAAACAGAAAAAGGTGGGAAATTTAGAAAATAAATTAACGCAGTGACTAAATTAAGAGCCTTACACTCCTCAGAACAGAGTCAGTACAAAGACTGGGGGTTTCCTGCTAAACCAGGGAGAGATTTTGTGAAAACTGATGGAGTTTGGGGTTCAGCATCAGGAGTCCTCAGCCAAGGCTGAGCTTATCACACTCCCGCCGTGGCTTCTGCCTCATCCCAGCCGCTGTTCCAGGTGGAAACACTGAACATTCCTTGCCTGGACTCCGTAGGATCAGGATTTCTTTAGGAGTTGGAGCTTTTATCAGGGAGCTTGAGAGGGTGCATCTCCACGGGGTGAGGAGGGAAAAGCCACCCCAGGGTGGTGCAAAGCTCCAAGGAGCTGGGACAGAGTGGTTGGGAAGGGGAGAAAGCCACCAGATCCTGAGTGGTCAGAATTTGATTTTCCCCTCTCGTTTTGGGATGTGGAGCCCCCAGTGCAGAGGGAAGGACTCACCTGCAGGAGCTGGTGAAGGTGTGAGCAGGAATGGGCTCGTCCCTAAAGGAATATCACAGTTCTGTCATCCCTCAGCAGGGGAATCTGGTTTCGGAAGTTTTTGGGAGCTCACTCTGCCCTTCCTGTGGAACTCAGCTTCCAGCCTGGCACTCCCTTGCAGCAGCCGCTGGTGCAGGAGGTGAAATCCCTGCCCAAAATCTGGAGTGGGTGATGGAAGCTGAAACCTGGATCTCAGCAGGGAATGAGGGAACCCCACAACCTGGATCTCAGCATGGAATGAGGGAACCCCACAACCTGGATCTCAGCACGGAATGAGGGAACCCCAAAACCTGGATCTCAGCATGGAATGAGGGAACCCCACAACCTGGATCTCAGCATGGAATGAGGCATCTCCAAAACCTGGATCTCAGCATGGAATGAGGCATCTCCAAAACCTGGATCTCACCATGGAATGAGGAACCCCCACAACCCAGATTTCCCCATGGAATGAGGCGCCTCTGAAACCTGGATCTCAGCATGGAATGAGGGAACCCCAAAACCTGGATCTCAGCATGGAATGAGGGAACCCCAAAACCTGGATCTCAGCATGGAATGAGGCACTTCCAAAACCTGGATCTCACCATGGAATGAGGAACCCCCAAAACCTGGATTTCACCATGGAATGAGGCACTTCCAAAACCTGGATCTCAGCATGGAATGAGGGACCCCCATAACCTGGATCTCACCATGGAATGAGGGACCCCCAAAACCCGGATCTCAGCATGGAATGAGGCACCCCCAACCCTGCTTCCCAATGCTGTTGCATGGAAAAACAGAGAAGCTGGGTTGTGCCAAGCAGGAATTCTCAGAGCTGCTGGAAGTCAGGCTGGAATCTGCTCTCGGTGCTGGCAGAGCAGAAATTGGATCCAATTTTGGATGGTGCCACCTGTCCCCTTCTGGGAAACGGCCTCACTGGGGAGAAGGAACAAACCTGGGAGCTGCAAATGTTGTTTCTGCCTTTAAACATCTCTCATTTTCCAGCTGAGCAGCGATGGGAACGTGGCTGCCGGGAGCTGGAATTGCGGATCCTGGCTCCAACAGAGCCGAGACTGCAGGGAAGCCAAAGGAACGGGATCCAAAACCAACTCCAATCCCTAATTGGCCTCAGCTGGAGCCAGTGGCTGAGAATATGCACCTGTCCAAAAAAGGAGAGGTCTCTGCTGGAAAGCTGAAACTCTGGAATTCCAAGGACAAGTGTGGAAAGCCAAGAGAGTGGTTTGGATTTCAGCTTGGACATCAGCTGGAAGTAGCAGCCTTGGAACAGTTCTGAGGAGATCAGGCTCTGAAAACTCCCTGTAAGGATGTGGCCCACACGGAATAAATCAGTTCCAGGCGGTTGGATTGGCCCAAACAGTGGCAAAATCCCATAATAGCAACAATTTATCATGGCAGAAAAAGGACAGGGGGAAAACAGGGAGAGAAAAACATCACAGTAGCAAAATGTGAAGTTCCAGACAGTAAAAACCTGTGGAAGGAGAATTAGGAAATAACGCTTCCTATAAAATTGATGGGAATTCTTTTCCTGTCACTAACAACGAGCAAAGACACACAGGAACATAAAGGAGGCTGAGAGGAGCCCCCAGCATTCAGACTCACAATTTTATAGGATTTCATAGGAATTTTACTCCTATAACCAAATGCCTCAAGGTGCTCGCAGGATCTGCCCCGCAGGTCTCCAACCGTTTGGATTCGCAGACTCCAGAGCTTTTGCCAATGAATTCTTGGACCAAGTGTAGCAAGCTGGAAGCCTCTGCCAGCATTTGCCTCTCCACATCTCCCACCCCGGATTCCAGGACTCTGCAGGGCACGGATTGAGCGCTCCTGAGCCCCGTGGGGACCTGCAGAAGACACCCCAAAACCGCAACACCCCTCCTTGGTTCCCGTAAGCACCCTGGGGAAGCAGCAGCAGCTCTGTGGGATTCCGTGAGGAGAGGGGTGGCACTGAACCCTGAAGGAATGGTCTGGGATTGCTGGCACAGCTGTGCCACATTCCCAGGGGCTCCAGCTGAGAATTGTCAGCCCTGAGGCTGCTCAAGGGGGGTTCTGGGAGGGACGTCAGGAGCATGGAATGGGTTGGAAAGACCTTAGAGTCCATCCCACCCATCCAGTCCATCCCATGGCAGGGAGACCTCCCACTGTCCCAGGCTGTCCCCAGTGTCCAGCCTGGCCTTGGGCACTGCCAGGGATCCAGGGGCAGCCACAGCTGCTCTGGGCACCCTGTGCCAGGGCCTCAGCACCCTGCCAGGGAACAATTCCTGATTCCCAATCTCCCATCCAGCCCTGCCCTCTGGCACTGGGAGCCATTCCCTGTGTCCTGTCTCCAAACCCTTGGGAATGGGATATCCTGGCCCTCCTCATTTTCCTGATTTAGGGCAGCCAAGTGTGGAAGAGCTGCTGAGAAATGCACGACCACTGTCCAAAACCTGCCGAAGGCCAAACAAGTTCCAAGTCCGGCATGTGCCTCCAGATCCTTGAAATAACCTTCATTCCTTGCGGGGTGGCTGGACACAGCTCATCGACCCTTTCCCGTCATCCGAGGCTGCAGCGGCTCACCGGCAGCTCTGACCTCCCAAATAAATTAGGGAATAAAGAATATCAGGGAGCACAGACACATTGTCCCAGCTATTCACGTCCCGGCCCTGCTGGAAGCAGCGGCAAAGGGAGGATGATCCCTTCTCCCGAGAGCCAAGCCATGAGAACACGACAGGAACGGCCACGGAAGAGCAGCCCAGCAGGGAATCCATCTCCAGCCTCTCATCCAAAGGCCTGGAGCTGGAACAACGCGGATTTCACTCCCGTGCCTCCACAGCTGCACGTGGGGAGCCTCCAGGACAGGCACAGCTCTTGGTGATGGAAAACTATCCCTGGGTAGGCTGAACAGAAGGAAAAGGATAAAACAAAAAAAAAAACAAAAAAAACCAAAACCAACACAAAAAACCCAAACGCTTTCACACATCCCTGAGGACGGGGCTGGCGCTCAGCCCCGCTGCCCCGGGGTGGTTTTTGCCGTCCTGCCGCTGCAGGTCCAGCAAGGCAGCGCTGTTGACGAGCACAAACGTGTCCTTGCTCCGCGGCGGCTCCAGCGGCTGCCGGGCCGGGCTCAGCTTCCCCGAATACAGGTATTCCAGGTAGTTCTCGGGCTTGCTGGAAACGATGTTGCTGAGCATCATGACGAAGAGGAGGAAGCCGAAGAAGCCGACGATGATGAGGATGTAAAACGAGGCCATGATCTCCTCCTGCAGCTCCAGGGCGGGGTTGCTGTAGTTGTTGAAGCGAAGGGACTTTTTCTGGTCCACGAACGTCTGGAGTAAGCTGGGCAGCACCGAGGTGCTGTTGGTGTGGTTGCTCAAAGCCATCGCTGCTTCCGCTCCAGAGGCCAAACCTGAGCAAAAGGAAGAGAAAAAGAATCGATCAGCTGAGGCCAGGGCCTTCACACCTTTCCCTGTCCTCCGCTCTGGGGATTCCTGCGCTTGGAATGTTCAGCTGGAGGAGCCCGAGGTCAGAGCTCACCCGAGCTGCAGCTCCAGTCTCTGCTCCCTGGGAAAGGATCCTGGACAGGAGGGATGGAGGTTGGATTTTAGGGAAAGGTTCTTCCCCAGAGGGTGCTG